>NC_051154.1:165958464-166118463 GCF_013339745.2 Dermacentor silvarum
ATTCCAGCAAGGCTAGATCCACCTGCAGCCAACAACATCCTCCTCCTCCGCATATTACCGAGTGTCAACGGTAGTTAACGCGTCCAGCTGCACATTGCCTCGGGGATGTCAGCTCGAATCCAAGTGGTCACGATGGGCAAAGTTTCCTTCGCCATATGGCGAGGGTAAAACTGAGGATGAGGAGGCCGCCAGACGATGACGATAACGACGACTTGACGACCGGAGCCGTCGTCGTCGGTGCAAGGAAAGGACGGACATAGCAAACTGAGGTTCGAGCTTGGATCTGCTGTGGCAGTAAAAATACGCTGCACGGGAATGCAAGGCGAAGTTAAGAGAGTAACTGCTGCGTCGTAACAGTGGACTTCGCTTGTCTCTTCCAACTAACTAGAGCAGAGCTCCCGCGCAGTGAAAAGTTACCATTTCGCGTGTACAAGTGTGTTTAAACACGTCAAAAACTAATACGCTGTTCCAGTGAAGATAGCAAGAAACACGATTTAGCGAGCGAGTTCCAAAGCAGCAAATATGAACATGTATGGGCAAGCACAACAACATTGAATAAAATGGCCGACAACGTTAGGATAAAAGCGTGAAGGAGAATGAGAACGAGAAAGGCCATTAAGATAACTTCTGTGCTCAGGCTCAAGGTAAACGGAAGAGCAGAAGTATGGCAACGATTACCAGCGTTCACACGCAATAAAGTGAGAAGGAAAAGAAATTTGTGATTTCACCTATAATGCGAAGCAGGGACGTGATAGCTGGAGCATTATTACAAGCAGTAAATCCTAGACTGTTTCGCGCGGTATCGATTGGAGTAAGCATTCGTTCATGCGCGCGGCAATCTGCTTTCGAGGAAAAGAACAAGAAGAACGTGTTTGATTATCACTTCAAATAATCCATCCGATTCTTGGTCGATCCCTATGATGATTATGAGCCATATATTTATTGGATGACAGCATGCAATAACGACAACGACTCTAGCCCTTGTCTTATTTGGTTGTCTCCGCTGATTCGAAAAATGAGAGGCAATTTTCGTTTTCTATCTTTCCTTTCCCGCTTGTCGCTTCTCACCCCTGGCTATGCTTTCAGCGTTGTCCTGTTCTTTAGATCAGCTTCAGAGCGCAGCAACAGACAATAATACCACGCCAGCCAATCATAGCTCTACAGGTACATTTTTTTTTCTGCTGTAGCATCGTCAGAGGCGTAATATTATCAGCAGTTAGCCTTGCAATTCTCCGTGTGGTACCGGTGAGAGTAAACATTCACAGATGGGCACGAATCAATGCCCTATCGAGAAGAAAATTTCATACATTGTGGATATGGCGCTCCTCGGTGGTGAAGTGGAGGGACACGGCTATTTCTTCCTTATTTTTTCTATACTGCCTTTCAGATTTTACTGCTGGCTTCGTTTAGATTTCGCCTCGGCGCTGGTTTATGACTTGAGAGAGAAAGAGAGAGACAGAAGAAAGGGGAAATGCAGGGAGGTTAACCAGAGGGGAATGTCCAGTTTGCTACCCTACGCTGGGGAGAGAGGGAAGGGGGAGGTAAAGTGACAGGAAAGTAAGAGAGAGCGAAGGAAAGGGAGCACAAATACACAATCACCGCATACTATCACCGCACAGCACAGTAGCACTTCATCATCATCATCAGCCTATATTTATGTCCACTTCAGGGCGAAGGCTTCTCCCTGCGATCTCCAATTACCCCTGTCTTGCGCTAGCTGATTCCAACTTGCACCTGCAAATTTTCTAACTTCATCACCCCACCTAGTTTACTGCCATCCGCGACTGCGCTTCTCTTCTCTTGGCGCCTATTCTGTAACTCTAATATTCCATCGGTTATCCACCCTACGCATTACATGGCCTGCCCAGCTCCATTTTTTCTCTTAATGTAAATTAGAATATCAGTTATCCCCGTTTGCTCTCTGATCCACACCGCTCTCTTCCAGTCTATTAACGTGACGCCTAACATTTTTCGTTCCATTGCTCTTTGTGCTGTCCTTAACTTGCTCTCGAGCTTCTTTGTTAACCTCCAAGTTTCTGCTCTATATGTTAGCACCGGTAGAATGCAATGATTGTACACTTTTCTTTTCAGCGACAGTGGTAAGGTCCCAGTGACGATTTGGCAATGCCTACGGTATGCACTCCAACCCAATTTTATTCTTCTGTAAGTTTCCTTCTCATGATCAGGGTCCCCTGCGATTAATTTACCTAGATAAACGTACTGCTTTGCAAACACTAGAAGCTGACTGGCGATTCTGAATTCTTGTTTCCTTGCCAGGCTATTGAACAGTAGCACTTGCAGGACTCTAAACATCAGTTCAGGCTACAGTCGCTTATCTAAGTGTGTTGTCCTTAAAAACTGCAACAGTACCCTCGTCGCCGTCCGACGGCTTGTGATGTCGGCATTGTAAAATTATTTCCTCTGTTAAAGGTTTTCAGTCGAAGCGCCACAACAGCAACAACGTAGGCTCAGCGGCGTTCAGTTGGACATTAATGCTTTCGCATTCACCGGAACTCTGTCGAGGCGCGTTCGTAACGTAGCGTCTCAGCCAATCGGAATTTAGGTGCTGTTTCGCTGCTACAGACGCCAGTCGCCGGCTTTTTCGCCCAATGACATTTGACGCTCTCGCATCGGAAATAGAACTTGCAGTTTGTGCAGATTATTTACACAATCATCATAAAGAAAATACGAAAGTGCGCGAGGTTCTAGTTACAGAGATACAGATACTACCATATACATGTATATATATATATATATATATATATATATATATATATATATATATAATGTCAATGTTCCCGTAGTTGGTGCGAGTTCGTGGAAGTTCCCATTCTTGAAAGAGACGAGTAACATGTAGTTTTTTAAACGGGGAATGCTGCGTAAGAAGGTGTTATTCCTGGAAACACCTGCCTCATGGCGTTTAGACAGTGTGTTTTTGTATCACTGTGGTGCAACTGTGGTAAAGGAACCAAGTTCAATTGATGAAAAAAGTCATTCAGTGTGACTGTTGTGTGGGGGAATTCATGATGGCACAATTGACTTTTAACACGAAAGTGTTTTATGCCAGGGTCCACCATCAACTTCCTGTAACGGATGTGACGTCTCACGAACGCGTAAAACATGTTCTGTCTTGACAGGGAGGGCACCGCCATCAAGTAGCGGTGAAGCGAAGTACAGCATCATGACACTAACGAGCGCCAACAGTGAGCGCTTCGGTAGTCTCATCGCAGCGGAGGCTCCAACGCGTTGCAGCCTGGTGTAGGCGGTATAGGCCTTCTGGTGAGGTGACGACGCAGTTACCGCACATGGTTTCTCTTTCGCGTCCGATTAGCCTTTGACGCCTCGTCGCCTACGGAGTGCAGCTCCAACATGCATCAGCAGTGCTTACACACCACCTACTGCTTCGCTTGCGATGGCACCAAATAAGAAAACTGCTGCGCTAAGCGGCACAGAAAGGCAACGACGTCCATGGGCGAATCTCGCTTTGGTCCGGCGAGAGACGCGCCAGCGTGAAGCAGAATGCGTTCGCGGCGCACGCTGCGAACTCTGACACTTACATTCCTGAAGCTGAGTGCGTCGCAACTCAACTGGCTGCTCAAGAGACTACGGAGCCGAACCAAAATGGTCGTACCTACGCCGAAGCGACTTGGCAGCAGGACGCGGCGCGCCAAGCAAACCTGCAACACGGTCGCCGACCCGCAAATTGTGCGCCTTTCGCTGCAGCGGACCACGAGTTCACGAAGCAAACATGCAACAGCTTCTGTGAAGACACGTTTCACTTTCGTGTTTTACCGATTCCTATGAAAGAGGGATGAACGGTATACATATATACAGGCTGTTTCAGCGAACACTTCCAATAATTTTTAAAGGTTGCCTGTGGCAGATAGCACAATTATAGTTCATGAGCTGGTCTACTCGAAGAGGCAGATATTACTTGCACAAGAAGTTGAAATGCATAATCGAATAATTACCAGAAATTCACTAATTAAGTTTTAACTAATTACCTGATGGCCCATACTGCAATTTACAAATTGTAGCCGTTGAGTTCGCAAGGCGGATCCACTTGGAACGAATTCTCGGGATGACACCAGTTTCGAGATATTAATTCCCGAACTTTGCGGAGAAATGCATTGGCGTTCCAGTTAGGTTTTGAACAAAACGTCGCTTTTTGCATTGAAGCACAAAATTAACTGGAACGCCAATGCATTTCCCCGCAAAGTGCGGGAATTATCTCGAAACTGGTGTCATTCCGAGAATTCGTTCCAAGTGGATCCGCCTTGCGAACTCCACGGCTACAATTTGTAAATTGCAATATGGGCCATCAGGTAATGAGTTACAACTTAATTGGTAAATTTGTGTTAATTAATTGATTATGCATTTCAATTTTTTGTGCAAGTAATGGCCTCCTCTTCGAGTAGACCAGCTCATTAACTAGAATTGGGCTATCTGCCACAGGCAACCTTAAATAAATTTTAAAAGTGTTCGTTGAAACACCCTGTATATATATATATATATATATATATATATATATTATAATGAAGAAATGAAGAGAGTGACATTCCGGGCTGAGCGATCATCATCACGAGGAGAAGGCACGAGATCGGCGTTCGAATACCACCATCTTGTTCTCCCTGCGTATTGTTCCGAGCTACCGCCTGTTTGTTGGACTCGCCCAATAAACCTCTTTACAGGGTGCCGGCGATGTCCGTACCCAGCACCTCCACCAAGGAGGTGCTGGGTACGCCCATGGCCGGCACCCTGGAACTCCGATCCCGCACGTTGTACTCGACCGTGCCAGCTGATGCTACCCAACCACCGCCACCTCTCCCGGCCGCCGTTTGCCCCGGCCCGGTTCGCCAGCGAGACCCCCCGGTATTTTCGGGTACGGAAGACCAGGACGTCGAGGACTGGCTGTCGTCCTACGAAAAAGTTAGTGGACCCAACAAGTGGGATGACACTGCTAAGTTGAGTACCGCCAACTTTTACCTGGCTGGCGTGGCGAAGCTATGGCATACGAACCATGAATCTGAATTTGAGAATTGGTCCGCTTTCAGGGAGGCAATATCTGCCGTTTTCGGTCGCCCTGCTGTGGGGAAGTTACGCGCTGAACAACACCTGCGCACACGGGCACAGGAACCTAATGAAACTTTTACCGCCTATATTGAGGACATAATCGATCTTTGCAGCCGCGTAGATGCCTCAATGAGCGAAAGTGCCAAAATACAGCATATTGTGAAGGGTGTCGACGACGAAGTCTTTCAAATGCTTCTTGCGAAGTCTCCTGGCACTGTGTCTGAAGTGGTAACCCTGTGCCACAGCTATGACGAATTGAGAAGGCAGCGAGCTCTCACACGACGTTCATCTCAGACGTACAACCGACCACTCCCTGCACTAGACGTCATATGCCTGACCAGTCATACCTTCCTGCACAAATGAAAGAGTTTGTGCGAGAGGAGGTGGTCCGTCAGTTGTCTCTCCTGTCGTTTGCTCAGCGTCAGGAGCTCCCACAGCAGCAGCAACTGCAGAAACGAATCCCGTTGGCTCCCGTGATTCGACACGTCATTCAGGAACAGATTTCCGGGGCCACGCCGGTGCCCATTCAGCAGCACCCTGTCGCCGCGCCTCTTAGTTACGCTCACGTAGTAAAGCGGCAGCAGCTACAACAGCGCTCGCCGTTCCATGGTGTGTCGTATGCTGCAGCCCCGACTCAGCCGTCCGTGACATGGGTTGCTCCCAGCACTGCAAATCCCTGGCGAACGCGCGACAACCGGCCGATCTGTTTTGCATGCTGCGGCCCTGGTCATATCGCCCGACACTGCCGTCGTCGCGCCCCAGGATACTCAGACGCCCGTTCACCGAACTACATGGATCGTCCCCGCTGTAGTTATGAAAGTCCGGATCCCCAAACAAGCACGTCTTCACGTGACTATCCGCAACCCACGTCTCGTCGCTCACCTTCAACCCGTCGCCGCTCCTTGTCGCTCATGCGTCGTCGACCAGCCCCTGAAAATGAGGGAAACTAGCCCCCGCAGTTACAGAGGCAAGAACTGCGCTGTCGAAATGCTCAAGTCCCAGAACTTTGCCGTCGAATATTGTCGAAGTTTTGGCTGAAGGCACCCATGGGTATGCTCTTGTCGATACCGGTGCTGCCGTTTCTGTTATAGATGCCAAACTTTGCCGCAAGCTTCGAAAAGTGAACACGCCTCTTCAGATGATGCCCTTACGTACAGCGAATGGAGACCCTGTTCGGCCCATAGCCGCCTGCACTGCTCGACTTATCATCGCTAAAGAGCACTATATTGTTGAGTTTATCGTCCTTTCATCCTTCTCGCATGACATCATACTTGGCTGGGACTTTCTATCGTGTAATCGCGCCGTTATTGATTGTGCCAGATCTGAACTTGAGCTCTTCCCGTTGTGTGACCCGCCCTACAACCACACTCATCAAGCCGCCCACAAACTAGTCGTAACAGAGGACACAGAAATTCCGCCGACAGCAGCTGTTTTGCTCCCCGTGTTCTGCAACAGCATGTGTGACGAAGCTGCATTCTTTGAAACATCTCGCCTCCTTCTAAGCCGGAAGCCACTTCTGCCTTATTCGACCCTATCTATTTCGAATGGAATAAGCGCTCTCTGCCTCACAAATCCTCTTCCGTATCCCATCCAACTGCTTAAAGGTGAATCTCTTGGATGCGCGCAACCCATTGATATCGGCCAAATTTTTTCCGTGCACCAAGCTTCCGCTCGACGCGACCTCGATGCCGTCAGTGCTCTTGACATTTCTGATGTACCAGCTGCTGACCTATTCAATTCGTCGATCGCAGATGGACTGTCGCCATTTGAACGCTCTGCTCTTCTCCAGATGCTTTACCAGTTCCGCGAGTCTTTCGATGTTGCCGAACGTGCCCTTGGCCGAACTTCTACCATTGTTCACTACATCGACACCGGCTCCAACTCGCCAGTGCGACAACGTCCGTACCGTGTCTCCCACCGCGGAACGTCAAGTTATTACCAACCAGGTTGACGATATGCTTAAACGTGACGTTATTCGCCCTTCACAAAGTCCGTGGGCATCCCCTGTGGTTCTCGTTAAAAAAAGGATGGCTCGATTCGCTTCTGCGTGGATTACCGGCGCCTAAACAAGGTCACTCGGAAAGACGTGCACCCTTTACCCATAATTGACGATGCACTTGATTGCTTACAAGGTGCGAGTTTTTTGCATCGTTAGATTTGCGTTCCGGGTATTGGCAGGTGCCTTTAGCAGAGGCCGACCGCTGAAAGACAGCCTTCGTCACGCCTGACGGTCTATATGAATTTAATGTCATGCCCTTCGGCCTCTGCCATGCGCCTGCCACCTTCGAGCGCTCGGTTCTGAGGCGTTTCAAGTGGCACATATATCTCTGCTACCTCGACGACATTGTTGTCTTTGCGCCAGATTTCGCAACCCATCTCGAACGCCTCAACCATGTCCTGACGTGTGAGGGGCACGACGCCGCTGAAGGGATGGGACGCTTACCGCTGCTGTATTTCCAGATTGCGTTCCTCGGTGCCGTATCTCCGTGGATTCTCGAACCTCGGCCGCGCAGTTCTGGTCAAGCATTTCCGTTCCTGATTCCAAAAGTGCAAGGATGGCCAAGCTTGGTTCCTTCGGCTACTGGCGGTTGGCAACAAGGCTCATTCACTGACGCCCCCGCAAGATATGAAGCGGGATATATAGACCAGCCAGGCACCACTTCGGTTGGGCACGACGCCGCTGAAGGGATGGGACGTTTACCGCTGCTGTATTTCCAGATTGCGTTCCTCGGTGCCGTATCTCCGTGGATTCTCGAACCTCGGCCGCGCAGTTCTGGTCAAGCATTTCCGTTCCTGATTCCAAAAGTGCAAGGATGGTCAAGCTTGGTTCCTTCGGCTACTGGCGGTTCGCAACAAGGCTCATTCACTGACGCCCCCGCAAGATATGAAGCGGGATATATAGACCAGCCAGGCACCACTTCGGTTGGGCACGACGCCGCTGAAGGGATGGGACGCTTACCGCTGCTGTATTTCCAGATTGCGTTCCTCGGTGCCGTATCTCCGTGGATTCTCGAACCTCGGCCGCGCAGTTCTGGTCAAGCATTTCCGTTCCTGATTCCAAAAGTGCAAGGATGGCCAAGCTTGGTTCCTTCGGCTACTGGCGGTTCGCAACAAGGCTCATTCACTGACGCCCCCGCAAGATATGAAGCGGGATATATAGACCAGCCAGGCACCACTTCGGTTGGGCACGACGCCGCTGAAGGGATGGGACGCTTACCGCTGCTGTATTTCCAGATTGCGTTCCTCGGTGCCGTATCTCCGTGGATTCTCGAACCTCGGCCGCGCAGTTCTGGTCAAGCATTTCCGTTCCTGATTCCAAAAGTGCAAGGATGGCCAAGCTTGGTTCCTTCGGCTACTGGCGGTTGGCAACAAGGCTCATTCACTGACGCCCCCGCAAGATATGAAGCGGGATATATAGACCAGCCAGGCACCACTTCGGTTGGGCACGACGCCGCTGAAGGGATGGGACGCTTACCGCTGCTGTATTTCCAGATTGCGTTCCTCGGTGCCGTATCTCCGTGGATTCTCGAACCTCGGCCGCGCAGTTCTGGTCAAGCATTTCCGTTCCTGATTCCAAAAGTGCAAGGATGGCCAAGCTTGGTTCCTTCGGCTACTGGCGGTTGGCAACAAGGCTCATTCACTGACGCCCCCGCAAGATATGAAGCGGGATATATAGACCAGCCAGGCACCACTTCGGTTGGGCACGACGCCGCTGAAGGGATGGGACGCTTACCGCTGCTGTATTTCCAGATTGCGTTCCTCGGTGCCGTATCTCCGTGGATTCTCGAACCTCGGCCGCGCAGTTCTGGTCAAGCATTTCCGTTCCTGATTCCAAAAGTGCAAGGATGGCCAAGCTTGGTTCCTTCGGCTACTGGCGGTTGGCAACAAGGCTCATTCACTGACGCCCCCGCAAGATATGAAGCGGGATATATAGACCAGCCAGGCACCACTTCGGTTGGGCACGACGCCGCTGAAGGGATGGGACGTTTACCGCTGCTGTATTTCCAGATTGCGTTCCTCGGTGCCGTATCTCCGTGGATTCTCGAACCTCGGCCGCGCAGTTCTGGTCAAGCATTTCCGTTCCTGATTCCAAAAGTGCAAGGATGGTCAAGCTTAGTTCCTTCGGCTACTGGCGGTTCGCAACAAGGCTCATTCACTGACGCCCCCGCAAGATATGAAGCGGGATATATAGACCATCCAGGCACCACTTCGGTTGGGCACGACGCCGCTGAAGGGATGGGACGCTTACCGCTGCTGTATTTCCAGGTTGGTTACTTCAAAGATGCTTCCTGTCTAAAAAGCAGCCATTACTGCTTTGTAGCGGTGTCGTGCCCGACCGATTTGCGTGATATGATGCGTCGTTTATTGCTGTTCTTTTCATGCTTGCGCAAGAAATCTGCATTCTGTTGTTGTTGCTTTCGGGTGACATTGAATCAAATCCCGGACCTAGCATGGAACAAACACTTGAACTTGTCCTTGAAACCGTGCGTAGGCTAGAAGTGGGTCAGAATACATTAATCGGTGAAATTAAGTGGCTGAGAGAAAAGCAAGATGCAACCGAGAAAGAAATTAATGGCTTGACCGAGAGAGTGGTCACCTTGGAAGCAAAGCTTGTTTCATATGCCCCTACACTATCCAACTTCTCGGATCATGCTGCTGGTTCATTTGCGAATCAACTTCAGGCAGTTGTGTCAAGGTGTGATGAAGCTGAGAACAGAATGCGACGGTGCAATCTGTTGTTCTTTGAAATTCCCGACGAGGAAAAAGAGAGCTGGGCAACTACAGAGGGAAAAGTTATTGCCCTGTGCGCAGATAAGTTGGAAACAACTACTAGTTCTCAGTTTGAACGTGTACACCGGCTGGGAAAATTTGCTTCAAATAAATGTAGGCCAATAATTGCTAAGTTTACGTTTTTTAAGGACAAGCAGGAAATTCTCACCCGTGCACATAAGCTGAAAAATTCTGGGATCTCTATTAGAGAAGATTTTTCGCTGGCTACACGGCAGGCACGCAGGAAACTGCTTCAATTTGCCAGAGAACGGAATTGCCCTTATAAATTGAATGTCGACAAACTTCGTATTGATAATAACACATATACTTACGACAGTGTTTCTGACTCTGTAGTAACTGCTAGATAGCTAGTTGCCGATGTGCGCAGTGCGAAAGTGCAGTGGCCATCAACTTCACGTGCACCTTCATTTTCAGTATCATTTACTAACATCCGCAGTGTGTTGCCAAAACGTGTCCTGCTTGAATCATATCTTGAAGATAGTAAGCCCGATGTTGTATTGCTGACCGAGACTTGGCTTCACGCCGATATATGTGACTCTGAGTTATATCATACTTCTAACCAGTATGCCATTTATCGCCATGATCGTGCACATAAAAAAAGGTGGCGGCGTGTTGATAGCCATCAATAAAACTATACCTTCCTTTCTTGTTGACACTGACTCTGCTCTTGAAGTAGTCTGGGTAGCTTGTCCTACGTTATTCGGAAAGTTATTGATGGGTGTATGTTACCGCCCACCTGCCTCTGACCGCCTGTTTGTATCTGATCTTCACAAAACTATTTCCAGGGCTCTTGAACAGTTTCCCACTAACAAAATCTACCTATTTGGTGATTTTAATTTTCCTGATATTAATTGGTCTCGCTTGTCGTCATCGAGCAGTGAATCAAGTGATTTTATTGAGCTGTGTTTAAAGTTTAATCTTACCCAGATTGTTACAGAGCCCACTCGCGGCACTAATATATTAGATCTTATCCTCACAACAGAGCCACATAGCATTAGCCCTGTCGTGCAGCTTGACGGCTTTAGCGACCATAACCTACTGCAATTCTCAATTAATATTCCACGGAATTTTGCTGGTGTTGAACGTAAGGTTATTAGGGATTATAATAGGGCAAATTATGAACAAATGAACACTGAACTTTAGGTTTTTTTTTCACAAAACGTTTCTTCTATCATTCACCAACAGGTCTGTTGAGGAAAATTGGAATTCATTTAAAAATATTATGACACTTCTAGTAGATAAGTACGTGCCATTAGTCACAATATCTAACGACAAACATAACCCATGGTTTAATAAATCGCTTAGATCACTCAGAAATAAAAAGAAAAGGTTATACGCCTCTGCTAAACGGCTATCATGTCCTTCATCATGGTCTAAATATAAAGATTGTTTAAATACTTACTGTCTTTGCAATATCTGAAGCGAAAAAGAAGTATTTTTCCCCCGATCTGTCCTAACTTTTACGCACTAACCCTAGGAAGTTTTGGCGAGCTGTTTCTTCTGACCGTGGCTGTAATACTGTTACATTACATAACGCCGACAATGTTCCTGTCTCTGCAGCTGAGTGTGCTTCTACTTTCAATTCGTTTTTTTGCTCTGTTTTCACTAATGAAGACTGCTCCTCCATTCCCTGTGTCCCCGACCTTAATTATCGCTTCATGTCTCCTATAAGTATTAGTGTTGATGGCATCTCGAAAATAATACGCGATTCGAAAGTGTCTACATCGTGCGGTGTTGATAATATTAATTCTAAAATCCTAAAAAACACGTCAGCTATGTCCAGTCAGATTTTATATCACATTTTTCAGCAGTATTTATCAACTGGTCTTCTTCCAGCTGACTGGAAGATAGCCAAAGTCATTCCGATTTTCAAAGATGGAGGCACTCTCCTGGTAACTACCGCCCCATTTCGCTAACATGCATTTGTTGTAAGTTTCTCGAGCACATCATTGCCTCCCATATTTTCAACCATCTTGAATCTAATAACTTTTTCTTTCAAAATCAACATGGTTTCCGTAAAGCGTTGTCTTGTGACACTCAACTATTGGAATTTACGTCAGATTTACATAATGGCATGAATAATAGCAAACTTATTGACTGCATTTTCCTTGACTATGCAAAAGCCTTTGACAGAGTCGCTCACTGTCGCCTAATAGCTAAATTAACTGCTCTTAGGATCGATTCATTAACATTATCCTGGATTCGTAATTTCTTATCTGATCGGCGGCAGTTCGTATCTGTTGATGACTTTAGCTCCTCCACATCAGTAGTAACGTCAGGTGTACCGCAGGGTAGTGTATTAGGCCCTCTTCTTTTCTTAACTTTTATTAATGATTTACCCAGCAACATTTCTTCCTGCATAAGACTTTTTGCGGATGACTGCGTAATTTACAGAACCATTGATTGTCATGGTGACCATTTAACTTTACAAAATGACCTTCACTTAGTTAATCAGTGGTGCGACCGTTGGCAAATGTCACTTAAAACATCTAAATGCTGCGTACTTTCCTTCACTCGCGCGAAATCAGCTCTTAAGTTCCCGCACAAAATCTGTTCGGCTGAAGTTCCTGGTGGCTCTACTTACAAATATCTTGGTGTTCATTTCTGTACTAATCTCTCCTGGTGTACTCACATCGAGAAGATATGCGCTAAAGCTAACAGAACTTTAGGGTTTTTACGTCGTCATCTGCACCTTTCCCCCTCTACCATTCGACAACAGGCCTACCAAACATTGGTACGCCCTCAACTAGAATATGCTTCATCGATCTGGTCTCCTCATCAACAGTACCTAATAGACAAATTGGAATCCATCCAAAAACGTGCTGCCCGCTTTATAACTTCTAATTACAGTCGTCAATCTAGCATTACCCAAATTAAACGTGATATTTCCCTTCCCGACTTGGATTCCCGCCGCTCTGTTGCCCTTCTATGCCTCTTTCATAAATACTTCTATAACTCGTGGTCCAGCCGTTTGTCACTTGAAATTCCTTCTCGCACATCTAGTCGACTTCATAATCATCTCAGCTTCAGGCGCATTTTTGGCCGCACACAGTCATTCAATAATTCTGCATTGCCACGCGCCATCGCACTATGGAATAACCTTCCAAATGATATTGTTTCAATAAAAGATTCTGCCAAATTTCGTGAACAATTGCAACTTCATATGTTCTCTTGACTTTGTATTAATATATCTTTTTTTATGATTACCAGTGTTCCTATTTCCCTTCCAATGTACAAATTTACTTGCTTTTTCCTACTATGTAGTTATTTTTATGCCTTATTTATTGCCTTTTTTCTGTAACCCCCCCTACGCAATGCTCCACTGGAGCCTGTGGGGTAATATGAAAAATGTGGTTGATCCCTCTTATATAGGAATCGGTATAGAACACGAAAGTGAAACGTGTCTTCACAGAAGTAGTGTAATGTTTATTGCACATTGATATATAATGTCTATTGGTGTTTTGTGGCTAAAGCGCCCTTAGGCGTTGATGCACCCACGCTGACGCCTGGTGGCACGTCTCCTCCATCACGACTACCAACGTCGATGACCATGAGCAACCGTCGTGCATATGGAAGCTGCACTACGCTGCACACGCTAGCACAACGCGAAAGACGAAGCACGTAACTGACACACTAATACAACGCGCAAGACAAAGCACGTAACTGAATCGTCACCGAGTCAAATCAGCGCGTACAGCGCGTCGTAATTGCAGCCTCCGCGATCAACTTCAGAAACATTTTCAGAGCTAATTGCGGAGGCCACGCTCCGCTGTGCTGAGTACGGTGAACGCCACCTAGGTGGCGTTGGTAGTGCTTCTTGATGCCAGCGTCCCTTCGAATGCTGGCATCGAGGCGTCGTAGTGCTGAGACCACCGAAGCGTTCACTGTCGGTGCGCGTTAGTGTCATAATGCAGTACTTCTCTTTTCTGCTCGTAGGCGGCGGCACCGCCCCGAGCAAGAGCGCGGGTACACGGAGGAGTGTTAGATATATAAGGCGCGTCTGTGTAGCTCTCTGCAAATGCGTTTGTGGCGCAATGGGTTAAACGCTCGGCGATCTATCGTCGCGGACCGAGAGGTCGTGGGTTCGATTTCCAAATTTTGCATGTTTGTGGAACTTTTTCTTCTGGTTTCTTTCTTTGTATTATGTTCGTGTATGTTCGTGTGACGTATTTCCGTGACGGAAATACGTCAGTGAAGTCTTGGTGGACCCCGGCATAAAACACTTTCGTGTTAATAAATAAATGAAGAACGCTCAGCTCCAACTGAATCTCAAGAAGTGCCGTTTTTCTGCGCGAAAACTTACAATTCTCGGTCACGTTGTATCAAAAGACGGTGTACTTCCGGACTCGGCTAAACTACGTGCCGTCACCGACTTCCCCAAACTGACGACTTTAAAGCAGTTAAGAAGCTTCGTAGGGTTGGGCTCCTACTTTCGCCGCTTTTTGCGCAACTTCGCCTCTATAATTGCGCCTTTGACCCAACCTTTAAGCAGCGCCACCAGTCTCTCGTCGTGGTTTTCTGCGTGTGACCAAGCCTTCTCCACCCTCCGCCGTCTCCTGACGTCACCACCTATACTGCGCCACTACGATCCTACGGCCGCAACTGAGGTTCACGCAGACGCCAGCGGTGTCGGCCTGGGTGCTGTTCTCGCACAACGAAAGCCTGGGTTCGCAGAGTATGTCGTCGCATACGCCAGCAGAACGCTCACCAAGGCTGAGTCAAACTATAGCGTCACCGAGAAAGCATGCTTGGCAATAGTCGCAAGCATGTCGATGCTGATGCACTGTCGCGGTCACCACTATCCACCGAAACTGCGTCCATATTCACTATAGACCACCCATTGTCAGCTCTTGACGTCGCCACGGTGTCCTCTGCACAGCGCCACGATCCATGGATCGCTTTTCTTGACGTTTTATCTGAGGCACCCACCCTTTCGACCACTTGAACACTGCGACGCCAAGCTTCGCACTTCAGCATTCGTGACGGCCTCTTGTACCGGCGGAACTACTCGCCAGATGGTAGGAAGTGGCTCCTAGTGATCCCTTGAACGCTGCGCTCTACAATCTGCGCGTCCTTTCACTCCGATCCGCAGTGTTCTCATGGCGGTTTCTTCAAGAGCTATGAACGCTTACGCGAAGGTACTACTGGCGCGGAATGTTTCGCTTTGCCCGCAAGTTCATTCGCGGCTGCCACGAGTGTCAGCGATGAAAAAAACACCGCATCCTTCCGCAGGTTCATTACAGCCCCTTCCGTGCCCAGACGGCCCATTCGACGGCGTTGGAATTGACTTTTATGGACCTATACTTTTGACCACAGCGGGAAACCGATGAACTATCGTTGCTGTCGACCACCTTACACGATACGCCGAAACCGCTGCTCTTCCCACGGCGACACCACAGGACGTCGCCTCTTTCATCCTCAATCGTTTTGTGCTTCGACACGGTCCTCCTCGTGAACTCCCCAGTGACCGTGGCCGCGTATTTCTCTCCGATGTAATTCAAGCACTTCTCTACCAGTGCAATATTGTACATCAAACGTGTACTGCCTACCACCCTCAGACGAATGGTATGACTGGGCGACATGCTTGCAACACATGTTGCATCTGACCAAACAAACTGGGACCTGGTTCTTCCATTTGCGACATACGCGTATAACACCGCTACGCAAGTCACAACCGGGTTTTCCCCCTTCTTCCTTCTGTACGGTCGCCAGCCGTCGCACACTATTGACACGTTGCTGCCATACGCACCAGATGCCTCAGAGTGCATACCCGTGTCGGAAGCCGCCAGTTACGCTGAAGATTGCCGACAACTAGCCAAGCGCTTTACTACGGCCGACCAACAACACCAGAAAAACGCCCGCGATGACGGCCACCCTCCCGCCGCAACATTCGCTTCTGGAGCACTTGTGTGGCTGCATGTACCGCCCTGCGCTCCTGGCTTGTCGTCCACACTGCTTTCCAATTATCATGGTCCCTACCGCGTCGTCGAGTGTACCTCCCCCGTAAACTACGTCATTGAACCTCTTACGCCACCCACCCGGCGACCGTCGTCGACGTGGACGTGATGTTGTTCACGTAGACCGCCTCAAGCCGTACTTCGACCCTCTTGTCCCCACCTGTTAGATCGTCAGGATGGCTCCACCTTTCTCGACGGGGGCAGTTATAATGAAGAAATGAAAAGAATGACATCCCGGGCTGAGCAATCATCATCACGAAGAGAAGGCACGAGATCGGCGTTCGAAGATCACCATCTTGTTCTCCCTGCGTATTGTTCCGAGCTACCGCCTGTTTGTTGGACTCGCCCAATAACCCTCTTCACAATATATATTGCGAAAACATATATATATATATATATATATATATAATATTTATATTACATATAAACAAATAAATAAATAAACAAGTAAATATATATATATGGAGGTTACTAATATTGGATAGGGTCGTCATGCCCCAAACTAAGAGGCAGTACTTCATACGTGATGAAAGCAAGCTGTCATAAATAAGAAGCTTGATATCGTTTGGTAAGCAGAATTTGCATTTGTTAAGTGTACCACAGACCCGTGTAATTTTACCTGCAGTTAATTCCGCGGGAATATTCCGTAACAACTGTTCTTTAAACAAAACTCCTAGACTCCTAACACAAGGCACTATTTCAAGACATTTGCATGTACACTCTGCTGTACGTATACTCTGGTTGGAATAGTAAACATTAAGCTAGCGTTATGTTATATTTCACTTGACGTTGACTAATGCCAATGGTTTCTCGTCGGTCCTATCGCGTGCACCATCGAGGTGCAACACCTGCAGTGCCATTGGCACGCTCAGCACGCCAGCGTGTGGGACGCCTGGGAGCTGCCAGGGCGCTGTTTCTTTTACCAAGCAGGAGTTGCCTTGCGTGCTGCGTCGTGCCCGCCTGTATTTAGAATACCGTACGAACAGTTCAAGCGCAACGCTAAACTATGCTATCGCTGTCAATGCTTCGACCTATGGGCAAAACTGCCAAATTCTTTTGCATAAAATTCTCGGAAAGCACTTCGGGATTCCCGCTACGGATACCAGTGCCAGCGGCGGGCATACTAAGGAGTTAATGTTGTTCGAGGTGTTAGCAGCGAAGGAGTAATGAAAGTGATTGGAGGCTAACTTATGGCTAGTGGTACCAAAAATATAGGACCCTGTACCGAGCTACCGGTGCCTCGTCCCCTAGTACGACTGGGTTTTAAAAGGCTGAAGACGCGCACGAAGGGAAGTGTGTTGACTAGATCAGTGCAAGCTTCGTAGTCAGGGCGAGGTTTCGAAAAGATAATGCATTGCGAATGCTTGCACGCTAAGGGACATGGGAAACACGCACGCACGCACACTCGCAGACAGGACATACATACAGACAGACATACGTGCATGCATGCATGCATACATACACACATACATACATGCATGCATGCATACATTCATACGTACGTACATACAGACAGACAGACAGTCATACGTACATACACTGTATGTATGTATGTATGTATGTATGTATGTATGTATGTATGTATGTATGTATGTATGTATGT
The DNA here is from genome assembly GCF_013339745.2 of Dermacentor silvarum. NCBI lineage: Eukaryota > Metazoa > Arthropoda > Arachnida > Ixodida > Ixodidae > Dermacentor > Dermacentor silvarum. The sequence goes on from NC_051154.1 coordinate 165,975,889, forward strand.
ATGTATGTATGTATGTATGTATGTATGTATGTATGTATGTATGTATGTAGTATGTATGTATGTATGTATGTATGTATGTATGTATGTATGTATGTATGTATGTATGTATGTATGTATGTATGTATGTATGTATGTATGTATGTATGTATGTATGTATGTATGTATGTATGTATGTATGTATGTATGTATGTATGTATGTATGTATGTATGTATGTATGTATGTATGTATGTATGTATGTATGTATGTATGTATGTATGTATGTATGTATGTATGTATGTATGTATGTATGTATGTATGTATGTATGTATGTATGTATGTATGTATGTATGTATGTATGTATGTATGTATGTATGTATGTATGTATGTATGTATGTATGTATGTATGTATGTATGTATGTATGTATGTATGTATGTATGTATGTATGTATGTATGTATGTATGTATGTATGTATGTATGTAGTATGTATGTATGTATGTATGTATGTATGTATGTATGTATGTATGTATGTATGTATGTATGTATGTATGTATGTATGTATGTATGTATGTATGTATGTATGTATGTATGTATGTATGTATGTATGTATGTATGTATGTATGTATGTATGTATGTATGTATGTATGTATGTATGTATGTATGTATGTATGTATGTATGTATGTATGTATGTATGTATGTATGTATGTATGTATGTATGTATGTATGTATGTATGTATGTATGTATGTATGTATGTATGTATGTATGTATGTATGTATGTATGTATGTATGTATGTATGTATGTATGTATGTATGTATGTATGTATGTATGTATGTATGTATGTATGTATGTATGTATGTATGTATGTATGTATGTATGTATGTATGTATGCATGTATGTATGTATGCATGTATGCATGTATGCATGTATGCATGTATGCATGTATGTATGCTGCATGCATGCATGCATGCATGCATGTATGCATGCATGTATGCATGCATGTATGCATGCATGTATGCATGCATGTATGCATGTATGCATGCATGTATGCATGCATGTATGCATGCATGTATGCATGCATGTATGCATGCATGTATGCATGCATGTATGCATGCATGTATGCATGCATGTATGCATGCATGTATGCATGCATGTATGCATGCATGTATGCATGCATGTATGCATGCATGTATGCATGCATGTATGCATGCATGTATGCATGCATGTATGCATGCATGTATGCATGCATGTATGCATGCATGTATGCATGCATGTATGCATGCATGTATGCATGCATGTATGCATGCATGTATGCATGCATGTATGCATGCATGTATGCATGCATGTATGCATGCATGTATGCATGCATGTATGCATGCATGTATGCATGCATGTATGCATGCATGTATGCATGCATGTATGCATGCATGTATGCATGCATGTATGCATGCATGTATGCATGCATGTATGCATGCATGTATGCATGCATGTATGCATGCATGCATGTCTGTCTGTATGTATGTATGTCCTGTCTGCGAGTGTGCGTGCGTGCGTGTTTCCCATGCCCCCTAGCGTGCGTATGTATGTATGTATGTATGTATGTATGTATGTATGTATGTATGTATGTATGTCCTGTCTGCGAGTGTGCGTGCGTGCGTGTTTCCCATGCCCCTAGCATGCGTATGTATGTATGTATGTATGTATGTATGTATGTATGTATGTTTGTCTGTCTGTCTGTCTGTCTGTCTGTCTGTCTGCGAGTGTGCGTGCGTGTTTCCCATGCCCCCTAGCGTGCGTGCGTGCGTGCGTGCGTGCGTGCGTGTGTGCGTGCGTGCGTGCGTGCGTGCGTGCGTGCGTGCGTGCGTGTGTGTGTGTGTGTGTGTGTGTGTGTGTGTGTGTGTGTGTGTGTGTGTGTGTGTGTGTGTGTGTGTGTGTGTGTGTGTGTGTGTGTGTGTGTATGTATGTATGTATGTATGTATGTATGTATGTATGTATGTATAAGTACAGACAGACATACAGACAGACATTGTGTGTGCACTTTTTCTTTGTGTGCGAGATAGCTAGCAAGAAAGAGCATTCCCACGTGCATTGCATTGCTATATTGTGTGTGTGATGTGTGCGCCAATAATGCATAAGCACATACGTCGTCAGACGGCATTACATATTTTATCAGTCAGAGGACATTAAACATCTTGTGTAGTCACCGGCTCGTATTTTTATTGCACTTAGTCATCACACAAAAGCGACTGTGTCCTCTATGTACCCCGCATATCATGCGCTCTGCGATCATGCGCTCTGCGTTGAGCGAGAATCGATATTAGAAAAAAAAAAAAAAAAACTAGAAGAAGTTCGTATTTGATGCCTAGCATAGGAGTATCTTTTTACCAACTCTCCGCTTAAGTGGTAAATATTCAGTTTTCAATCAAGCCAGAGATACTGATGACGGTTGACGTAGAAATTACTACATGGTGACCGAGATGCCATGAACAAATGACTGTCGTTTCACGCCCGCATGGCATGAAGAATTGGCGTATGTAGAGTAGTTTTGGTTACCGGAGGTATTGGGAACAGAGGAGTCGTTACGACATTAGTTGCTCGAATGAAGCAAGCACGTTTTACTGCTCGCTGCACTGCTACCACACGTAATAAAAATGCGGCTGCTCGATTAACGAGATGCGGGCCCTGTTCGAACAGCGTGCCTTTTTCATCACAGGTACCGATCCAATTGGCCGGTTTTAGAAAGTAAAATAAGGGTCCCGCATTTCTCTAACGCCGATGCATGGGCCGTTCTCACTAACTATCCTTTCTGAGCAAATCCCATCGCTCATAATTCAGCCGTAAGACGAGAAGACAGTCGCATGGTTGGGTGGATTTGCAAATTGGAAAGGGTGCCGGCTGTGCTCACCTCCAAATGCCCTTCCTACCGACAGCTCTACTTTTTTTGCAGCAATTATTTTCTCAAGTTACGTGTTTCCCTTAAAATGACATAGCTTTGAGACATGATGCACGTAATTCAAACCGAGAGTAAGCGTCTTGGAAGAGGTGAAGTCTTGCGAGTGTGCTTTCCGTAGTCTTCCTGTTTAAGCACTTGAGCTCTGCAAGGACTACAGCCGTGACACACTCCAAAAATACGTTACGTGCTTCGAGTATTCAAACGCAAACGCAGTGAAACTGGATACGCTAATTCGGCAACAGAGCCTCAGTTTGGCACGCCCAAATGTGCATAGTTACCAATAATAAACATAGTGCGCTCTAGACATTTCTAGTTACACACACACACACACACACACACACACACACACACACACACACACACACACACACACACACACACACACACACACACACACACACACACACACACACACACACACACACACACACACACACACACACACACACACACACACACACACACACACACACACACACACACACACACACACACACACACACACACACACACACACACACACACACACACACACACACACACACACACACACACACACACACACACACACACACACACACACACACACACACACACACACACACACACACACACACACACACACACACACACACACACACACACACGCGCACGCACGCACGCGCCTCTAAGACGTGACCGGTTGCCACACTTCACACACATGCACTTTTTTCCACTGAGATACTTTTTACACATTGTGCGTCACCGGCCAGTAATTCAAGAGTACATCTGTATTCCGCTTCGTCGGTGCAGTAAAAGTAAGTTTCAACCCTTTGAGTGCGAAAAAAAATATGTTTATCGTGAGGCTTTACACATTATGTGACCATTCCTTTGAACCTGACGTTGCCTGCACTGATGATGGCAGTGGTGGTGGTGTTGACAACCTCAACTCGACGACGATCCTCAACGACGATCCACAACCAGATGCCTGGATAGAGCAGAAATCTGGCGGAAGAAGGATATGCGCAAGATAAATAATTACTGAAAGGAGAGAAAAGAAAAATGGAAAGAAAGACTTCACGAAGCAAGAATCGTACGTAATTGAGCAGTCAGACTAACTCAAACTAAATTATCAACGCGGGATATTCAAGGCCGCAATAATACTTTGAGAATGAAATAATTGCAGTGAAATAATGAGTGATCAGTAAAGAAGAGTCGAAAAAAAAGATAGTATAAATTAGCGATATAATCGCTTTGTTTTACGACAAAAAAAAAACAACAAAACAAAAAAAAAAAAAAAAAAAAAACCTCCAGCGCAAGAAACATCACTGTGGCTATAGCCTATAGCACCGAGTACTCAAATGGTAGTGTGACAGGAACACTGAAGCTTAGTCCAATCTAAAATTTATATTTTGTCAGAGTGACATAAGCCGCATCAAGTAAAATAGGAATCCGATGTCCACTCAGCGACGTTCGGAGTAATTAGTCTGCAATTTCCTATACAATAACCATGGTGCAGGTACCTATAATAAATTAAGTTTGCGAGGAACAGTTATTGGAACGAGCTTGGGAGAGTTGAATGTGTTGCCGTGTAACCATAGTCTGTAACAATGACAGGTAACGATTCCTTCGGTGACTGTGCGTAGCGTTAGAACAATCGCCAATTGCTTAGCTACAAAAATAGACGTCTTATTCGGAGGGTGAAAAAATTAAAGGGGCACTTAGTTATCCCTACGTGGATGAATGCGATAGCATTGCGACTACCGTGCGATGCCTATGCTCTTTTAGTCATTGAGTAACTACATGACCAATACGTTTGACGCGTATGTGGCCTCAATATCGTCAATCTTTGTGAGCAGAGACGAGAAGGTGGTAAGGCTTTGATGAACGACTTGCGTCACACCGTAGAACGAAAGTTGGTGCCAAGGCATGGTCACGCCAACGCCCGCCTTAATTAACACCAAAGGTCGTGGGTTTGACTCCCACCAATGGTCGTGGGTTCGTAGCCTTTTCGGACCATCGCGTGGTCACGGCAACGCCGGACTTTCCGCTTCAGGGGCATATAATGCTTTCGCCTTAAAAAAAGAAAGAAAAAAGAAAAAGAGAACAACTTCAAGAACAAAGAGAAGGAGAGAAGATGCCAGCACAAACGTTCTCCTCCGATGACGAAGTATCAGTGGCTATTCTTTGTTTGCAGGTGAGTAAGGTGATCTTGTAGCTGTTAATATCTATCTAGGAATGACATAAGTTTAGCATTTGGAGTGAAAATGTTAAATTCCATCTTAAAGTCTTGTTCAGATTTACTTGTCAACACGTCAAATCTGCACATTCAATGGTGACAGCTATATTTATTCAAATAGAATCTGAGGGTTGAACAGTTGTGAGCAAGAAATATAAATAAAATGTATACTTAGTTCATAATGAAAGTATGCTACTCGTATGATCGCCTCTGAGAAATCATTATTATACAAGAACGTCCGAACATTGTAAATACGAAATCTACCATTACCGCTATGTATGTACTTAACGTCGTCACCAGCTGACACTATCCCCTTAAGAAAAAAAAAAAAGAAAGGGGTCTCGCGTTGGTGGACGAAGAGAGAGCAGACAGCAAGGTTCAGTGCTGAGCGAGTTGGTGTATGGTCAACTAAGATGCAAACTCCTTGTTTCTTCTGTATGCGTTTCTATCGCTGGCTTTCAACTTATTTCAGAGATCCGATACCATGCCAACTGTAGTTGGAGCTACGACCGAGCTCGTTCGTACACTGCAGTTTGTGGAGCCTTTGTGAAAAATCGAGAAGTGGAGGCCAAGCGAAGAAACTATGCGTCGGTACAGTAGTGTACTAGTAAGATAACCAATGAGATTCACTCAATGCGGAGGTGTCGTCCAAAGCGACGCTTTTTTATTTACCCCCCAAATCTCACCCAGGCGTCCTTCGTGCGAATTCATCATCATCATCAGCCTATATTTATGTCCACTGCAGGACGAAGGCCTCTTCCTGCGATCTCCAATGACCCCTGTCTTGCGCTAACTGATTCCAGCTTGCGCCTGCAAATTTCCTAACTTCATCACCACACATCCTCGACTGCGCTTCCCTTCTCTTGGTATCCATTCTGTAACTCTAATGGTCCACCGGTTATCCATCCTACGCATTACATGGCCTGCCTAGCTCCATTTTTTTCTCTTAATGTCAATTAGAATATCGGCTATCCCCATTTGCTCTCTGCAACTGTGCAACTGCAACTATGCAACGTGCGAATTACTGTGTAGCAAAGCAACAGACCTAATGCTAAGAGTCAGAATAGTGGGATGTAAGACAGCATGTCGCCTCGTACTAGACGGTAACTAGTCTAGATGGGCTTCCATTGATAAGCCATTCTTCGACGAAGATGATCTATACGGTGGGGTGGAGAGGTATAGGCACATCATCACGTACCACACACGTGTAATGGGGAGTGGTATTCCGGTAATAAGGAACGACTATGTCCGTTAAAACGGCACAGGCTGTATGTAAGGGTACGGCCACGCTAGCGGCAAAAACACGCGTTTTTGACGCGCGTCAAATACGCGCGGCAACGCGTCATGCCGCGCGGCAACGCGTTATGCCGCGCGCGGCAATATCGGCAGGAATCGGGGGTTTTGCGGCGTGCCACGCGAACTGGGTCTCGAACCCATTTCGCGTGGCACGCCGCAAAACCCCCGTCAAACGCGCGTTGCCGCGCGTTTTTGCCGCTAGCGTGGCCGTACCCTTAAGAATGATTGAATTGAATCGGGTTTCCTTCTTTCACGAGTTTAACGGTACCCCGAATCATTTCAATCTGGGCTAGTTCCATTCTTGGGCTCTTTTCGATTATTTTTCTCTTCGTAAATGGGTCGCACGAAACCGTGCCCCCGATATCGCCGTGACCGGCCACTCGTTGAGAGGGATGGTAGAATCAGAAGAATACTTTAAAAATGCGGTAACAGGTTTAAAGTAATTTACCCCTTTGTTAATGCGACATGATCATCGAGATGCTACTGCCACTCAGTGTACAAAAGTTATCTTTAAAAACTGTACTACTTAACAAGGATACAGTTAAAACATGAAAGAGAGTGGGTGTATATAGGGTCCCGCGAATATTCGAAATTTCGAATCGGAATCGAATAGTCTTTGCTATAAATATTTGCATTTGATTCGAGGATTCAGTATTTAAAGTTGTCGAATATTCGCTTCAGTTGGAATATAAGGGACAACATCACTTATTGGTGTCTGCAGGGAGTAAGACAGATGCAAGCGGCCACTACCCTGAATAAGTTTGCGCTGTATATAGAGGAGCCGTGGTACACAGCAAAACCCTGGAGTAGCCGACTTCAGCTCAATATATTCCAGTCATTCAATAAAAATGACTAACGATTAGCAAGCTTACAAATTCTTTTCTCGATTTAGTCAAAGCAATTCATTATTTGAACACTCTGAGCATGTTTTCACCCCTGTAACACGATCTGCGGCGCTTTCGTACTATACATTTCGCTCCCACAACGACCACAGGGCTCTACGGGAATAATGTGCTAATCATGCGTGTCATAGCAATGTTATTGCGATGATGCGCCACCTACGATCGCATTTCAGCTGTTACTCATTTACAAGCTCCTCAGTTGACCGGACGTCCGGCATTACATGTATGAAATAATGTAAATAAGCCTTTCTTTAATGCGATTAGCATTCTTAGCATACTCCAGCCACTCTCGCATCGTCTTGTCGGTCTCTGTTTAACCAAAACAATATGGGCCGACACGAAGGTAGCGCAGTCTAAAAAATGTCGGCCTCACGTATTTCACGAATTCTTCACTGAAAAAAAAAGTCATTTAGTTCTGTGTTCGCAAGCACCGGCACGCCACGGATCTCGAAGGCGGACTTCGCGGGTGCGCAGCCAAATGGCGCCCTGCGTCCCGAGGGAATCACGTGAGAGGAGCCCGTCTGCGCTACACGCGTCGTACTTGCCACGTTTCAACGGTGACAATTCGCTGTGTGACGACATTTCTTCACTGCTGATCGCATTAACGTCAACATTCATCGTGAGCTGGATTTTGCCGGGATTTTCTTGCCGGATTTCAGACAGCTTTTATATTTTACTTTGATTAGAAATGAAAAAAAAAAGAATCGGTATTCGATTCGACATTCGAAGGTCGTCTTTCTTGAACATTCGTATTGGATTCGAAAATATGGCTATTCGAACACCCATAGTGTTGATAATAGGCTGCGAAAAGAGCAATAAATGAAATTTATTAAAAAGAAGAAGATACGTTCGCTGCTACTAGGCACAGCTGTACGCGAGCAGCGTAAGCATTCTACTCTAGTCACTGCCCTTGCATCACCGAAATGTTAATATACGTATATAGGCACGCACCCACTCGCGCAACCTGAAGCAAGTGGGGTGTTCAATCGCACGTTAAATGCGTTACGACGACTAAAAATGAAACAAACCTCGGTAGGCCCTCCGCGTCATGCATGCTGGCCACGTTTGGAAGCTAATAGCAGTTTCCGCGGTCTCATGACGTTTGGCCCCTGAATGGTACGTCACCAGTCCTAATTTTGTCGCGTCATAGCACAGGTCTCGTGCGTATGAACCGCATGCTCTCAGTTTTTGAGCAGGGAGTAAATGAAATGGACGAAATGTAAGCCTCCGCAAACAATTGCAATGATCTGTGGAAAAAACCAAAAAGACATATGAGCGATAAGTGGGTTTATGGTGCTAGGAGCCAAGTCTGCAGTGATTTCTTAGCCTCTAGCTCCAACGCCATGGTAATCATGAAATATCATGTATTGTCATAATCAAATAAATAAATAAATAAATAAATAAATAAATAAATAAATAAATAAATAAATAAAGAGCGCGACTTTTGCCGTGAATTGGGAACTGGAGCTCTCGCAGAGAAAGTGAGTTTCCGTATATATATATATATATATATATATATATATATATATATTGGAGCCGGTGAGCTTGCAACACGCATCCACTTGCGAATTTCCAGGATGACACCAGTTTCGAGATATTATTTCCCAAAGTGTGGGACAAAAAACATGGGCGTTCCAGTTGCTTCAATGTATAAAACAGCATTTTGGTAAATAAGTAAGTGGAACAACAGTGCATTTTTATGGTGAGTTTGATAGCGTGCATATCTCCAAACTGGTGTGAGGTGAAATGAACTTTATTTGGTCCTGAAGAACCCCGATCAGACACCCGCCGAAGGGGGTCCGCCGTGGTTGCTGGCCGCGCCCACGCCGGTATCATCCTGGAAATTCATTTCAAGTGGAAACACTTGACAAGCTCACCGGCTAACAACTGCTAAATTGCAATATGTGTCGTAAAGTAATTAATTAGGTTAATTAGTCATTTTTTGTTAATTAGTTGAATATTTGGTTCGATTTTTTGTGCTATTAATGTCCGCCTCATCAAATAACCCAGCTCAATGATAATAATTATGCTCCCTGCCACAGGCGATTCCTAACGATTGCGTAAAACTTAAAAATGGACACCCCGTACGTGATATACACCACACACGTCACGTAGACTACACAATAACGTAAGCTGCACGCGCGTTTACGGCAATACTGACGCATTTAACTCATCGGCGCTTCCACGTGCCATACGGCTATGAAATAGCCTTCCCGACAGCATTGTATCAGAAGCTAACCCAGTGAAATTTCGGCAGTCACTTATTGCTCATATCACCAGCTAACCCTTGATCTTCCTAACTCATCATGTGTAGCGAGTTCTCTGAGGATGTTCGGTTGCCTGCGCAGCTACACATGTGCACATGGCGTTCCTGTAGTAAATTTTTAACAGTGTTAACTTTATCAGTTTGGTTTCATGGTTCAATGTTACGTTCTAATGACTTAGTGTTCCCACTGGTCAGTTGTAGCATGATTTGATTGTTTACCATTTTTTGTGTGCGTTTTAAGGAAATATTTCCACATATTGTTTATATCACTTCTACGAAGCCCACCTTACTCAATTCCCCATCGGGCCCTGTAAGGTACTATTAAATAAATAAATAAATAAATAAATAAATAAATAAATAAATAAATAAATAATAAATAATAAATAAATAAATTTATTTATTTATTTATTTATTTATTTATTTATTTATTTGTTTATTTAACTATTTATACCGCTAAAAGATTAGTTCTTGTTTTATTCAAAACATTAACGACGTGAAGAAGTAAACATTTTTCTTGCTTTGACGTTTAAAACCATAAACGTTCCTCTTACACACGTAAAGCGACATGCGAGCTTTTAACTCGCGAATAAGTAGAGTCTAGCTTACCCCATCGATGACAGATGAGTTCCCAACGCAGCCAACACCGCCAAATATGTAACAACCGGCTGCAATCAGATGGAACAAGGTGTACTGAAAGGCCAAAAATAAAGTTCGTTTTTGGCGGGCTATAAGCATGCGAAGTAACGGGCGCGAAAAAAATATGGCGTCTACTCGAGCGTGATGCTGAGCAGTGAGCCTTAACAACCGCGAAGACGTAGTCACTTGAGTGACAATACGGTCTGATCTTGAGCAAGCTCATTGTTAACTACAAATTAATTCCTGAGTAACCGCTAAAACGTGTTATTGGTCCATAAAAGTTTCAATTTAGGCGACACCTGTGCGCACCCAGATTACTCACTAATCTATGACACATATGTATAAAGAAAAGCAGAGGTGCAATAGGCTTCAACAAGAATAGCCAGCAGAAACCAACGAGAGCTGGCCATCATACACATTGACAAGAATTATGCGCTGAACCCCGTCACAGCTTCTTTGGGAAGAAAGCATGCACGCATTTATTGAAATATGCATGCCATATGGCAACCCATACGCTCCCCCCAAAAGAGAGAGAAGCAAGATGTGATTTTGTTATTTTAGACCCCGTTGCACTTAATTCTCGCCTTGATTTTCGGTACCTTCAGCAAGTTATTCCCGGTTGCTGTCTCGTTCAATTTTTCTACGTTTGTCAGATGTTCTAACCAAACGAGCAACCTTGGCGAAAGGCGGATGCCTTTGGGGCCGTCGTTTATTTTTATCCAGTGCTTACTGTTTTTTCGTTTGCTCGAAAAATTCTCGTTATCACGGCGATCGCTATCAGAAGTGTGCCGCTTCTGGCCAATGAGGAAACGCGCATAAGTAAGGTCTTGTAAGCATAATGCCTGTTTGTAACGTTCCATTCCATGTTATATTCTTTTGTTATGACGCGGCGCGCGCAGTGGCCGATCGCAGTGATAACAGCGGCTCGGCAGCGCGGGAGTTGTGTCCGAGCCAATTAAATTATTTATTGAATTTTCCGAGTCTTACGGCGCCAAAACCCCGATTCTGATTTTGAGGCACGCCGTAGTGGGGTATTCCGGATTAACTTTTGACCACCTAGGGTTTTTAAGGTGCACTTAAATCTAAGTACAAGAGCAGATTTGCATTGCGGCCGCCGAGGGCTGGCACAGAACCCGCGACCTCAAGCTCAGCCGCGCTACACGCTAGTCGGAGCCAATGACGAAGGGCGAGAATGATGAGAAATGAAACGGCGAATATTCGAAAATATGGCCCAGGCCTTTATATCGCTTCCGAAAAAACAAACAAACAAAAGTGCTTTATACGCATATGTCATTGTTCCATCGTTTGTCTCCATGGCTTTTGAAGCGGACTTAGTCTTCTGTGCCTCGCGCGAGTCTAGGGCAATTCTCGCGCGAATCTGCTGAAATTGAGCGAACGAGCATGTTGGCAGTTATTGAAAGCAAGTGCGCAGCATGCGCCGGGGCGAGAGGCGCGCATGCCGCCGCGCACGTGGTGCGGCCATGTACATTTTGGTCGACGCCTGCTTAAGCCGTATACTGCGTCGTTGCCCGCAGCTGCCATTTATTGCGCAAGGCCACACTTTTCACCCGTGTAAAACACAAAAGTTTCACGCCAAGTACACACATTCATTACCCGGGCAAAAACAGCGCAGTTACGCGAAGACAGCACGGAAATGCGAAAACAGGGAGTTTTAGCGAGGCTGTATATATATATATATGCATGTGCATATAATGAGTAAATATGACTTACCCAAGAGGATACACCGCGCTTCGCGCTTGATAACGAGACACATCAAGTTAGTTCACACATACTATCGTCAGGTTTACGGAACACGCCAGCGCGTGCCAAATGGTCTCGTCCTCACTGGTCCTCCGTATGTTGGGTGCCGCCGCGGCGGAATGTGAAAGCAAGAGGCGACAGTGCATGGCGCCGTTCGTGTAACCACTTTAACTGCCCTGCACATTTCTTGTTTCCTTTTTAGCTTCTAGCACATTCCCTTCTTTCTGTGTTGATAGTGCACGCACGCACGCAAGCATGCAAGCACACGCGCGCTCAAAAGGGAAAAAAAAAAAAAAAAAACAGCAAACAACGTTTGGTACGGGGGTGCATGCAGAAGAAATAATGGTGCCCATAGCCTTTCATTTTCGCGTCTCGCCACGGCGCTGCGCGCAACGTGTGGCCGACGAGGCTATTTGCACATTTCATTTTCATGGAGATGACGATAAGTACTAACCGCCGTAATCGCTCGGAGCCGCTTTTTTTTTTTCACCAATGATCACTGGGATAGGCTGCCAGAAGACACTGTATCCGCGCGCGAGCATGGCTCATTTGTTCAAAACCTCAATTTCAGTTTGCGTATTCATGATCAAGAATTAAACTAAAACCGCGACATGATTATAAGGCACGCCGTAGTAGGGGACTCCGCAGTAATTTTGATCACTTGCGGGGTTCCTTAACGGGACACCCAGTACACGGGCATACATCCATGATCAGTAACTTGTGCGTCAATTGTTCCTTCCTCTATTACTAACTGCAATGCTTGCTTTTTTTTTTTCTGTTGGTCCACATTTTTCTATACTCGATGTCAAACCCTCCCGTATGTGAACAAATAGCTTTAGCCTAAGCTTTTCACTACCAACAACGACCTATATATTTTGTTCTTTCCTTGCACAATATCGTAACCGCCCCTCCTCCCGTATCCGACAAGCATAAGTTATTCAGATAGAATAATTAAGTTACTGCGTATCAGGCAAAACGTAATTGAGTAGAATAATAATTACTTCATTTCAAAAAGTGCTTAAGTAAAATACTAATTACTGAAAGAAGTAACTCATTACTTGAAAGTTACTTTTAAATTACTTGCAAGTCACATATTCCTAGAGAATAATCATGAAATCCAACGTTACCAAAGTGGTACACATGCTATCAAAAGTGTTTTCTAATTCTAATTGCATAGCTTGATTCTGTTTTCTACAGACGAACTGTAACTTCAAAACAATGGCAAAAGAGACGGTCGCCAGCTTTTATGGATGCACAAAAACAAGACTTAGATGTCATAACTGCTGTTCCGCAGTTGTTACAAACGGCTTTGAAAGTAAGCTTTCAAGAACTTTACAGTGATAAATGTGCTTTTATTAGGTTTGCGTAACATCACAGGGTATAGTAAAAGTTCCTGAAAAACTCTTGAACAATGGATTTAATAGATTATACAATGCATTTGAAACATTTCTCTTCTTTCCCCCTTCCACTTTAGCTGACGGATATTTGTAGCCATCCTCGAGATAAAAAAGATGATGTGGTCAGCAGATCTTTGTTTTCATCCAATATTCTTGCATGCCTTATTATTAAATTATTACAAAATAGAAGGCATTAGTAGTCATAGTTCAACTTATTTTTTAGTTACATATTTGCAAGCACATGTTCTGAAATATCCAGCATTAACGTATGCAGCTGAACAGAGTAGGGATGACTTAAACGGCGTGATGCAATACAGCATTTCTGGAAGCAATATGGCCAGGAAAGCGTCAGTGTATCTCACATTGTGCCACAGCTCGTTCAGAGTTATCAGGAAAATGCCCCAAACAGTGGAAATGAGTCGATCAGATTAATATATACGATGCCTAACACTTTGAAGCCTACACTCACTCTAGGAATTCCAGGAAAACGCATTACTCTGGAGTAATCACCTCTGGAATTTCCTAGGCCCCTATACAGACGCGTCACATATACCCGAAGGTCGATCCAAATAGGTCGCGAAGCTTCGGGGGAAAAGCGGTTCAGAACAAATTGTCACCGAGATGAGCAAGGGTGGTTATGGGAGCAGGGACTGAAGCGCGGCTGTGCGAGGAGGGAAAAGACATTGCGAAAGAAAAAAGCGTTTCTTAAAACGAGACGCAGTTTGATTCATTCATCGAAAATAAAATTCCCCAATCAATTTTATATACGCGTGGCGACAAAAGAAAAGACAACTCAATTTTATTTTATTATTCATATCAATAAATACATTACTTCAGCGCCCAATATAAGAGGGAGCATTGACGCTGCTATCACTTGCAATGCAATGCAGCTCTTGAAGTGTGCATAAAGGCGCACTCGTAAAGTTCACCTGTTACAATACGCCCCCCTCACACGTTGTGTTGTTTTGCTTGTCGACGTTTGTCTGTTTGGTGACGCGGGTAGTTTCATCGTTTCTTAACCTGTTCAGTCAAAAGTTGAGTTACGACCACCAGATAATTGTTTACTTTAGCTGTTTTTGGGCTGCTGTGCCGTCCGACGGGCTTAGCGTACGACGATGGGACCAGCCCTCTACACCCAAGGCTTTCGTCGGCCTCTAAAGAAATATGTTCTGTGCAGCGGTGCGATTTCGACACCCGTATGGCTGTCCTTTTGCTGCATCGCTTTCTGCGCAGAAAGCTCGAAACGCCCATCAAGTCGCACGGCGGGGCATTTTAATATACGGCTCTAATGGCAGGCCACGAAAGCAAATTTTGCACCTTTGAGAACAAAATAACGTCACTTCTGTTTTTAACAGATATGGCGTCAGCTTATTTTTTGTTCCGCCGGAAGTGTTCGCTCGTCACACAGATGGCACTGTATAAGGCCCATGAACCGCCGAGGAACTGCCATGTTTTGAACGTATGGGCTTCTATGGAAGCTTCGCTACCAGGTATATTTACATAGTATACCCTTTGACATTGAGCACACCATCGACTACACCATACAATTTTTTTGCCACTCTTTGGCCTTCCCTGGCCCTTGCGCCATAAAACCCCAATAATGATCATCATATCTTAATGTAAAAATTATTTAATTCTACCCCGTTAAATTTACATTTTACCCGCCGCGGTGGCTGAGTGGCTAAGGTGTTGCGCTGCTAAGCACGAGGTCACGGGATCGAATCCCGGCCGCAGCGGCCACGTTTCGATGGAGACGAAATGCAAAAGCGCCCGTGTGCTTGCGTTGTAGTGCACGTTAAAGAACCCCAGGTGGTCAAAATTAATCCGGAGACCTCCACTACGGCGTGCCTCCTAATCAGAACTGGTTTTGGCACGTAAAACATCCGAAAGAAGAAGAATTTACATTTGCAGTATATGTGTTCACTAAATGTAGCTGGTCTTGCTGCTACAACTTAGTTCTATTACATTTTTGTAAAGCCTAATTTGGTGCAGTATTTGCAGTGCTCCTACGAGATCGCTTGACATGGCTATGGTGCCGACAACTATCAGTGACAGCAGAGGATACCCCATTTAACGAGTGACAAGAATAGAAAGAAAGTACAGAAGTAGAAAACAGAATAGCAGAACAACTACGCTTTTATCATGCAGTGGTAGTTCTGAACCATGAAAATTTTAATGTTTATATTTTCTTTTTAGTTTTTTTTTTGATCCATTGAAAGAGATAAATGGAGTGGCAAAACACGCTCACTTTATGTAGCTGCTGGAGCATGTTTAAAGACTATAATTTAAACAAGCACATATTTAGGGCATTTGCTACCTGCAACACTGCATTATAGAGACCTTAATGCTTTGGAATTCGTATATTCCCCATACTGTTTCCGTTCTATCTCACTAAGCTCTCATTGTTGGAGAACGGCAGCCGAAGGCTCTGATCGGGCCGCAGGCACAGCTCACCGTCGTGACTTTAGAAGTAACTCACAATAAGTAACTTACTTAATGTGTACAAGTAATTAGGTTAGTACTAATTACTGATCTTCAAAAATAACTGTAAGTTACCAAGTCACTCAGAAAAGTAATTAAGTTACAGTAACTTGAGTAGAGTATCCAAGTTACGTACAAGTCTTTACCTTATATAATGACCGAAAATATCCTTATGGCTCCACGGTAAACGCGGTAACTTGTATAAAAAGTGCACACTTTCGCATTTTACCCGCCGTGGTTGCTCAGTGGCTATGGTGTTGGGCTGCTGAGCACGAGGTCGCGGGATCGAATCCCGGCCACGGCGCTCGCATTTCGATGGGGGCGAAATGCGAAAACACCCGTGTACTTAGATTTAGGTGCACGTTAAAGAACCCCAGGTTGTCCAAATTTCCGGAGTCCCCCACTACGGCGTGCCTCATAATCAGAACTGGTTTTGGCACGTAAAACCCCATAATTTAATTTTAACTTTCGCATTTTGTAAGAGGTGCCCTTTACATTAATAATGATTAGAGACGGGATGTTTAGGTGCTAAATATTGCTGTTTTAGGCGCCTATAACAGGCACTAAAGCGTTCATTTAAGGCATATTTCGGCTCCAGTTACAGTCCTTTAGGTATGTATAGGCTCAATTAATAAGAACTTCTGCTGCGCATCTGAGGACAAATTATGTTATTCTAAGGAACACAGCCCACTAAACCCTTGTTCTCTCATTAAAAAAAATGTTATTCAATAAAACGAAATGAGGGATGTTCTGAGGTTACAATATTTATCTGAAATCTAGTGTGACTAGACACAACGGGAAGAGTTGTGAAAGCAGTGACAAACAAGCAAATTCCAAAATTTTCGGGCTTCATGTTGTGCCTTTTTTTTTCATTGAGTATTAGTTTGTATGGAGAAAAGCAGCGCTCAACATCTACCGAAGATAGCGGCACATACTTGTACTTGGGAACGTTTGATGATCTAATGCCCTCTGGAATTGCAGAATGTTCGCTGGTTAGAACTTTTGACGTTTCAGCACCGAAAACTCAGTATTTTCGTTCGACACAGAATAATTGTTCGCACTAACTCCATCAGCAACAGGTCCATTGGAGACGATGGCGAACCTTTCCTAAACGTCTGAAATGAGCCCCACACTCATAAGGTCAGAGTTGCGCCCGAGCGTTCAAGATTCAATCGATGATTTCGGCTAAAAACGTGAAGTGAGCGCACAAATTTGCTAAATCTCCTTCAAGTGTATCGTCGCGTATGAGCCCTTCACACAGCAATGCTCTAGCCTGCTGCAAAGCTGTTAATATAAGCGTTTGCATCGACAAACTGCATGTGGCAATATTCGGCTGCCTTCAGCCAAGTTCCCTCGTGGGTGAGATGAGGTGAGGACAAAACACGAAGAAAATGCATTTATAGGCTCTGAAAGTCCAATATATGCACCAACATTTAAATAGGCATTTATAGGCAGGATAAATGTGCTAGTGAAATGTTTCGAGACCCATAGTTCGTGCTTATTTGTTAAACAAGCACGATATAGGCGTATATAAGGAAAGAAGAAGCATTTTGACTTAAGTTTCTGTCTCTAGTAATAGTATATGCAGATGGGTTTCTTTTTAAATGTTATTCATCAGGCCTAAGATGATATGAGTCGCAGTAAAATTGACAGGAGCGAATTGCCGTTAATTGCGGCACCGGGCGTTATGTTGCAGCTTGCGTTGAACATGACTCCTGGCGCTGAAGTTAACTATATACTGCCCCTGCAAACATTACGAAAATCAATGCTACCTTCAGCCCTACCGAAAAATGATCAACATTTCAAAACCTTCGCGGCTGTTACAAATGTTTAAGGCGAAGAGTGCAAGGCAACACATAAAACATGACGATGTGCAGCTTTATAAAAATGACAGTGTCTAAAGGGTATGTAAAAATAAATTAATAAAGGTTATAAGGCAAATGGGACAAGAGACGTAAAGCGGGCCACGAACGCTGAGCTCATCTATATTGTCGTTTCGTCTTTTCCCCTACGTGAGCACGTTTAGCACGGCGCCCAGAAAATACATCACCGAGTAACGTTTTGGTACTGAATTTTGCTTGCCGGTTGATGCAGAGTGATAAACCTTTTCTCGACGTGTAAGCAGAAGAGAGCGCCGTAATGCACCCTGAAGCCATCACCTAATTCTTGTTTAGCGAGAAGAACAATAATAATAGTAATAAAAACGAAGCACAGCTTGGACCTGAAAACGAATTTAATTCAGTGGCTAAGCTCAGCTCAGTGCAAACACCTAGCAGACGCTGGCTCGTGCACGGTTGGTGACAACGGAGCGGGCTGACATCATATGCTAAAGGTGTAAGTGCTTTGGCCATGCCTCCGCAGCTTTACTGTCACTGTGGTCCTCTCGCTTGACCACAGGTTTCGGCGGATTGCATAAGAGGGTGGACTCACGTAAAACAACCTGGGTAGCATGAGGGCCGTTTGGATGCTCATGATCGACGAGAGGAGGAAGACGTATCCGTTCGCTGTGAACGCGCACGCGCAACCGTATAGGAACTGCTCGCTAGCTGTAGTTGCGCCCAGGGTGCCGTACATGATCCACAGAAACGTGCCCATGACCTGCGCCACAAAGCACACGCCCCCGATGTCACCGAACGCGGCTGCGCATCGGCAGCTGCGTCGCGCTTTGTACGGGGCTCCCTGCTGCACGCGGTCATCAATTTCTTAAACGAATAAAGTTCCATTCTGTAGCACTCATTTACTTCGAAATGCAGAACACAGCAAAGTCCGCAGTATATTTAGTCCTATATTTTTCAAACAGCACGCTTTCTTGTTCGTCTCTTTTTTTTTTCGTATGAATTAGCATTTCTATAGCCCCTGTTTCTGACCAATTCTCTGCCTAAATCTGTAATGAAATTTCACTGGTGTACACGTTGGTCACTGATTGGTCTCCTTGGTAGACATTAATGATCACCACTGTTACACTGGTTGAAGCAGTGATGGAAATGTAATGAAATCAAGGCTATAATCTGGGCCCGTATTTGCAAAAAGCTCTTACGCTAAATAATTGTTTAAAATAAAATAAAAGAGAACATTTCAAGCAATCCTGATGCGGGCCATATATCATTAGTAGAGATAGCCGTCCACACTCGCAAAGAACACTTACGAACGAAAAGCTTCGTGGATTCGGCGCCAGCGATGCTCTCAACCAGCAGCGCACCAATTTCTCTGGCTTTACCGCTTTGCAGCAAAGTAAACGTTTAGCGACTGCGTTCCTCTTGTGTTTATTTCCATTGATTCCTCACACACCTGCAATTGTTCCCAATCACTTTTTCTTTTCGTTTGTATTAACTTGTTACAACGTTTCAAAAACCGTTTTGCCTGTGCCTTCTCCCACCATCCTGTCAACATTCTCTTCGGGGCCTATACAACCCTACCGGCGCGCTTTTCAACCATCTGAGTTGGTAGTTTGGCGCATTCAAATTACCGCAAGATGTTGTGATAACGAATTTCAGTTCGAATTTAAAATTCAAATAGTACAATATTAAAAAAAAAACTGATCGTAACATGAAATGTGTTAGCAGAACAGCAGCATTGACGGGTGGTAATTTCATGGCGGTGGTGGTATTCGCGGTCTCGTGTGATGTCACAGGCTGCAAATGACATCGTTTACTCACCGTGTTATTTTATGCTAGTGTTTTATTTTCTGTCGATATTTAGTGCTTAAAACATATGTTTAGATGAAAGGTCACGCAGTCTAAATACGGTTCTAGCGTTCTACGGGACTTGCCATAACAAGCGTGGACATGGCTAGCATTGCACGTACGCTGCACTCGAATTCTACTGCTGTCGTAGTTTTGTCTAGTGAAGAACCGCTCCGCGTGCTACAGAGACCGCGTGAACATTGTACACGAACTCACCACCTCGAGGAGGTTGAGCCAGCCATCGGTGGTCATCGTGTATTCGCGAAAGTAGAGGTGCACCATGGCAGCCTACCTCGGTCCCGCGCCTTGGCAGTGGACCTTTTGCTTGCACGGAGGACAACGGCGCAGTTGTGCGCTTGCTGCATTGTACACGATAATGATAGTAAGAAAAACGATGAAAATTATATTGAGAATTCACTGTTCGTGTTAACGAAATACAGTCGAATACATTATTCAAGGTACCTTATGGTAGCGTACTTTTTATTCTTTTTTTTTTTGCTTGCACGTAGTGCCTTTGAGCGGTTTCTGTAATACCCACCTGAGGGTGTGAGGAGATTAGTTTAAAGGTAAGCGCAGTGCGGGCTACGGCGTCACGGGTAACATCCAAGAGCGTGCTCATCATGGTTGTACGTTGCCGCATGCCGCCCATTGTTCATCCTTAATTATTGCCTAAGGTAATAAAACCGCCAGGTTCTTTGTCTAGTCGCAGGCTGCAATTTCGCAGTTTATCCCATAGTGAGAAGCGTATAATGCCGGGAAGTAAACAGCTGCAAGAATTTTGCTTGGCTACACGCAGGCACACACACAAAAACGTCTCTGAGAGGAGCTGAACGTGGAACTAGAGTTAAAAATTTAAAGAAAAATAACGTCAGTTTGGTTACCAGAGAATACAGATATCGAAATAGATACTTGACAAAGCTTCCGTAAAAATAAGTGTTCCAGCATATTATATTCCCCAAAAATTTATTACATTTATCATTTTTTTTTCAAGCATAGGTAGTTAAAATGGGTGGTAACAGCTGTCTCGTGCATGCGATTAATTTTATGTATGTTGAATACTCCGCATATTCACCCTCCCCTCTCCCGTCGTTTTTTTCCTTCGTTTCTTTTTCTTCCAGATGTAGTCGTAGGAAAAAAAAAATAACGATTTACTACCTACTCTGAAGCAACGTATTTTGGCACTCTTCACCACAGTATGTAGAGCTTGATAAACCCGCTTCTTTGTGGCTATGGTGTTGTGCTGCTAAGCACGAGGTCGCGGGATCGAATCCTGGCCACGGCGGCCGCAATGCGATAGGGGCGAAATGCGAAAACACCCGTGTACTTAGATTCAGGTGCACGTTAAAGACCCCCAGGCGGTCTAAATTATTCCGGAGCCCCCCACTCCGGCGTGCCTCATAATCAGATCGTGGTTTTGGCACGTAAAACCCCACAGTTAAATTTTTTAAGAGTTTGAGAATTCCGTCGCGTTAGCTCAGCGGAAAGTTGATGTTTGCTATACGGCAAAACATGCTCAACTAGACCTCCCATCCTCCTTAAGCGAGCTGCTGTGCGCGATTGCGTCATGTCGCCAAAATCTGCTGCTGGGCCGGACGCCATTACGTGCAGACGCTAAGGAATCTCCGGCCGACTTTGATTAGCAGAAACTGAACCTGGATTTCGGAAAATTGCTCGTGTAATCCTAATCCAGAAACCGGGTCAAAAATCCTCGTGGCGTGATTCTTTCCGCGCTGTTAGCTTGACAAGCTACTTTCGCAAATTAATTGAGAATGTGATTGATACCCGACTTCAGTGGTGGTGCGACGAAACGGGTGTGTTGTGCGAATACTTGACAGGGCTTGGAAAACAGGGATGCACAATGGATGCAATAGTGGATATTGTAACGTGTGCAGAACATGAACGTGCCTGAGTAAACATGACGATGGCGACATTCTTAGACCTAAACTGGGCGTTTTACACTGTCAGCCACGTTCACGTTCTACTTAGTTTGTTAGAGCTCGGAGTGTCTGGCAGACCTTTTGGATTTCTCAATTCCTAACAGATAGCAAAATATTCGTGTAGACGAGCAAAGGAAAAAGTGCTGAACACGATGTGAAACAGGGAGGGCCATATGGCAGCGTATTCATCCCATTGCTTTTTAACTGCGTCATGACGGATTCAGAAAGAAAACTGCCTTCTGGGTTACGATTCTCGCTTCATGATGACGATTTGTGAATGCATTTGGGCATCTGGGTCTAATATGCATTTTCTTCAGGTGGCATTGCAAGAAGACACAAATATCATGAACGCCTTTTTAAGAAAGAGGGGGATGGCTCCATGACTCGCAAAAGCAGCCGTATTTCCCTTCACCAGGAAGCAGCTGAAAAAAATTTCCGTCTCACTCTGGAAGGACAATTTTTATTGAACGTCAAACAGCATCGATTTCTTGGAATAATATTCGATCTGCACTTATACTGGGCCCCACACATAAAAAAACGAAAAAAAAAACAAATTAGAAAGTGAGGTCAATAGATAGTTAATATACTTCGTGCACAGGCATTCTGGTACATCATGCGGTGGATCGGTATACTGAAGGCTTAACGTTCACAATGCCTTATTTAAACGAGAAATAGCATACTCTGCCACCACCTTACATGGCCTTTACGACGTTCGGAGAGTGACTCTAAGGACTCTTAGCGAGATGACTTGGGACAATATAATGTAGACTAATATAGCGTAACGCATCTACCGAAACGTGACACGTTCGTGTACTGCCTATGTAGACCAGGAATAAACAGAGAATTTACCAGCAGGGTGTTGAAGACCTTTAGTTTACCAATTTGAAAAACAAGGCATTATGACAGCTGATATCCTGCGTTTACCTTCAAATTTTAGTAGTACAAATCCACCTCGGTTCAAAAGAACTTGGACCATCTGATTTTCTAGACCCAAGACGCAATTGGTCTATACCTGCGAATTTCCTAATCTTATGCCCTGTGAAAGGAGAACAAATTACGTGACACAATCTTGGTCATATTCTTACACGGCAATGACAATTACGTGAGTTTTACAGAGGTCAAATATTAGATTGCCACCCCTTGATTCATCTGAAAACTTCGTGAAATATTGATTTGCCCAGAAGCCGAAACGGAGGTGGTGCGTTCAGATCCACGTGAACGAGCCCATCCACTCCTACAAGTATGCCTCTCTACAATTGATCTGTCCTATTATCCTGCTGCGTTCTAACAATCACTATACAATCTATTGCAATAACTTTTGGTAAGTTAATTTACCGCTGCGCTAGTGAACCCTTGGTGAAACAGCAGGACCCGCAGCGTTAAGACCCATTCTAATGGGTTATATTATATATAAAAAAAGGGGGGATGGGGGGTGGGGAGGACGTGCACTTTGAGCAAAACGTGAAGCTTGTTTGCCTCGGCGTAATTAAGTGCAGTGTATAGCCTCCGTGAGTGCAGGTCACCGTTGCTTCATCTTGGCCGGAGAGCCAATTTCAGCCGCCTTTTTGTACCTTTTGAATAATAAAGCACGTTCAAAGCAACTTTGTTTACTCCAAAGTCACTAGAAGGTTGCCAATTGTACTGTCGCGTCGATAAAAAAAAGTCGACTGTCGCTGAATAGAAAAGAAAAGTTGTTGCTAATTAGATCAAGAAGTCACTAAATCTATCGAAAAAATTGCTATAATGGCAACACTGTATGTAGTTGCATCTACTACACAGAATAACAAAGTCTTCGAGAAGCTGTCTATATATATAGCAAGGTCCCTACGCCATACGGAGATGTGACTATGTGCAGTAATAAAAAGTGAGTACGTCAGGTATTCAAGCACAAATAGTATGACGCTTTACTAATCTTAACATTATGTGGGTAACAGACATTCAGCAAATAATAGAGAAAAACTAGGCCACAAATTTGCACCGCTTACTATAAGTATGCGATATCATACTTAGATTGCGACGTCTCGACAGACCCGCGCGTCACGGGCGACCTTGCACAATTTCATACACCAAAGTGACGTTTCTATACCTCGTTTCTCGTACAGAATTGCGATTTCGTGCACACTGTGACGCCGCTCGCGTGCACTCAACACGCCTCAAGTTTTCTGTTGGATACATCCAAAGTGGGTGAAGTCCGCCTATAATGCTATAAAGAAATGTATGACCAATGGTATTTGCCTTCCACCACAGCAGCCCAAGGTTCTAACCATTAAGCCATGATCACATGCATGTTTCTCTCATGCAGTCGCTCTTCGAAACGTCTACTGCGTGGGTCACGTGCTAGTTCCTCGCATTTTTCCTCGTGACAGCTATAGCGCTTTGTGACGCTGTGTTAGACCGCACTGCCTCCCGGACCGGCAACGTTATTCGTCAAAGAAATGTGATATACCTCAAAAACGATTGAAAACAACAACAACAAAAAAAGAAATTCTGGGGGTTTACATGCCATAAGCACGATATGATAATAAGGCACACCGCAGTGGGGGACTCCGGATTAATTTTGACCACCAGGGGATCTTTAACGGGCCCCAACGCACGGGACACGGGCATTTTTGCATTTCGCCCCCATCGAAATGCGGCCGCCGCGGCCGGGATTCGATCCCGCGATCTCGCACTTAGCAGCGCAACACCATATATAGTCGCTAAGCCACCGCGGCGGGCCAAAGCGAGTGAAGTCCGCCTATGATGCTATCGCATTAAAAAAATAACAAGGTAGGTACGACCCCGCGTTACCATTAGTGAATTTTCCCAGTTAATCTACCGCATTGGCCGCATTCACCCATGACAGGGTTTCTCCGACCCCTCTGCGTCCCTTTGCGACAAAATGAAAACCCTTTCGTGATCATACAGACCATTTGTTCTTCTTTGAAATCAGAAATCAGTGAATCAGACGTAGAAACGGTCCATCGTGTACCGTCAAAAGATAAAAATAAACCAAACATCGTTGTCAAGTTCGCGTCACTCAGAGCAAGAGACCGAGTCTTGAAGGCAGCTAGGAAATGCAGAATAAATACTTCTGCCCTCGGCTTCGAGGACAGTGATCCTATATATATATAAATGAGCACCTCTGTCCAGCGAACAAGGTGCTCCTAGGAAAGGCCTTGGCAGCCAAAAGGGAAAAAAAACTGGCGTTTCACATGGGTGTCTGCAGGAAAAATCCTGATGCGGAAGGCTGAACAAACCAAAGTGCTGCATGTTACATGCACAGAAGATCTGACACAAGTAGTGTAATCCTATGGCTTATAGTGTATCACAAATTGAACAAGCAAAACTAGACAGTGATGACTTATCTATTCTTCATATCAACATAAGAAGCATCCGAAAAAATTCAGATAACCTCCTCGCTTACTTGTCGCAGCACTCTTTTCGCTACGACATTACTGGCGTCACGGAAACATGGCTAAAAGAAAGTGAATCCGCCCATATACCGGGATACGAAGTAATCTCGCTGCCTAGATGTAGCTCTTCACGTGGCGGCGGCGTTGCATTGTTTACCAGGAACGGGCTGGGATTCCGCTGCTGCGATGTTCAGAAACACAGCACAAAAACAATTGAGGCACTTTTTGTTCGGTTCAGTTGTGGTCTTCTAATGGGTGTCATTTACCGGCCTCCCAGCTCGTGTAAGAACGAATTTATTGCAGAAATGGAGGCTATTTTGCTGCCGTTCACAATACAAATTGGTCCTATTGTTATCTGTGGTGATTTTAATATTGATTTATTGGGTAGTGATTGCAGTGATTATGTATTTCTTCTCCAGTCATTCAACCTTAGAAATGTTATCACGACTCCCACTCGAATTAGCAGCCAAACTGCGTCTTTAATAGACCACATGCTATTCAATCAAGACATCGCGTTACGTGCAGGCGTTTGTGATGTTGCCATTGCGGACCATTGTCCTATATTTCTGTTGCCGCGGGCTTGTATGTTACCTCTGTATCAAAGGCGTCCAAATGAATTTGTCCGCGTAGACTATGCGAGCGTTCAATCACTGCTTCAATGTACTGATTTCGCAGTCTTGCAAAACGTGGATGTAAACGTTGAGTTTCAAAATTTTGTCACTCATATTAAACAGATATTAACCCAATGTACACATACGCACTCAAAGCACAATTATGAAGTACCCGTGTGTCCGTGGATGACACAAGAGATTCTTGGCGTATTAAAAAGAAAGGACTCATACTACAATAAATGGAAAAAGAACAGATCGAACAAATATTACCATGACCAGTTTAAGTACTACAGGAATAAATCAGTTGCAATGTTGAGAAAAAAAAAGAATACCTGACTAGGCTTATCACACGAAACAAAGGCGATACAAGACAACAGTGAATATCGTGAAGGATGCAACGGGGTTGAATCAAGAAAGGCGAGTAACCCCGAGTAGTATCTCCCCGCAGGTGGCCAATGAATTTAACAATTTTTTTATCAACGTTGGTTTAAACCTCGCGAAAAAATTTCCAATGTTGACACCAACCGGTAGTGTACGCATGGCTGTCGGCTGTAGTTTTCAGTTTCACGTCATTACGATCGATGAGATTAAATCGGTTGTCAGTAAGATGTCGGTTAATAAAGCAGCCGGCCATGATTCTATCCAGACAAGAGTGCTTAAGGAAAATATCAATACTCTATGCCCACATTTATGCCACCTCTTTAATCATTCACTAGAGAATAGTTGCTACCCAGACATACTAAAAATTGCTAAAGTCATTCCCATATATAAATCTGGAGATCAGAACACACCATGTAGTTATAGGCCGATATCAGTTTTAAGTGTCATTAACACCCTTTTTGAAAAATTAGTTGCGCAACAATTAAAGGAATTTATTACCGAGAATAATATTATAGTTCCACAACAACATGGATTTGTTTCAAACAAATCAACATCTACAGCCGTATTAAGCCTTTGACAGCGCATTTATTCTGCCATGCACCGAGATGAAATTGCATTTGTGCTGTTTTTAGACACCAAGAAGGCATTCGACACAGTTTGCCACACTATACTATTGCGCAAATTAGAAGGCTATGGCTTTACTAATAACGTACTGAAAATTTTTTCCAGTTATTTATCATTTCGTAAACAATATGTGGTAATTAATGATTTCATATCTGAAGTTAAATATATATCATGCGGCGTCCCACAGGGATCCGTTCTGGGTCCTTTATTATTTTCTCTTTATATAAATGATCTTCCTCAGGCACTGCACTTCTCAGAAATTCTGATGTATGCAGATGACACGGCACTTACATTTACTGGTAAATCGCTTATAACGCTGCAGACCCGTATAATGGTGGAACTGTCAGCTCTGTCTTCCTGGTTTTCAGGTAATCGATTGACGCTGAATGTAGCAAAAACAAAATATGTAATTTTTCATTCTAGACAAAAGACACTAGACTACAGTTTAATTTCTCTCTCGTTAGACGCCACTTTAATTGAGCAAGTATTCTCGTTTAAATACTTAGGGGTTCTTTTCGATAATCATTTACATTGGAAGGACCACGTCAACAATGTATGTAAGAAATTAGCGTTCGGGTGCTACACTCTGATAAAAGCCAAGCAGTATTTTCCATCTTCCGTGCTTAGATCTCTATACTTTTCGTTCTGTCCCTCTCACATTAGCTATTGCATTGAATATTGGGGACTTGCATACGTGACATACTTATCGCCTTTACTGCGTCTTCAAAAATGGGCATTACGAATTATTAGCTCCAGCGCATTCTGCCTATCAAGCACAAATTTTTTTGAAGAGCTTCGTATTTTATCTTTTATGTCATTGCGCAGTTATAAGATCTGCATCACGATAAACAACATTATTCAAACTAATTCTCCATTACCGTCGAGCATTTTCTTTTTCCCAAACCGTGATACTAGGCATGCTTTTAATCTCAATTTTAACCTACCAAAATGTAGTAACTTGTACGGTGAACGGATAATTCAGTTTGCCGGCGCCAAAGTTTGGAATGAGCTACCAATAGAAATAAAAGTAGCTAGAGATCTTGAGATGAGTTGCAAACTGTATTACTTATCTAATCAAACAGAACGGTGAAATGTCTTGTTACTGCTGCGTGATTGTTCTTTCTTTTTTGTATTTTGGTTTTTCTTTGTTTTTCCCCTTTTATTTGGGTTGTGAAATGTTTGTTTCCTTCACAGAATTGTTGAATTGCATAAGTATGAATCTGTGGTTGTTAGAATTTGGTATAGTGTGTTTTTAAGTAACACTTTATGCTTACATTTCAAGGATATGTTACATGTGAGCGTTGCTTGTTTTTCTCCTTGTACATAACCTGTATGCAAAGTCAATATTGGACCGGCTACTAGCTATTAAGCTATCGGTCCAAACAGTGTTTTGCGCATTCATTTCGGGTCTTTAATAAAGTGTTTCCTCCTCCTCCACGCCCCCGGTTTTCGTTTTCGTCGCAGTGACGGGCAAAACGGACGTAAGAAAGAAGAATGTAAAGATTGCGTGGGCTGATGCGTGACCTTAACCTTGCCAGACTCCTTGCATGGGCGCGCATGTATAGACTGGCAGCTGCGTGCCTATCGCCGCTTAAGTTCTCAGGTAAATTTGCGCCCACTGATCCTTTGCGGTTAAACCACAATACGGAAAAAATTTGAAAATTTGGCACGCACTTTTTTAGCGGTGCGCAAATAGCGTCTGCCTCACATGCTATTACTAAACGATCAGCGTACCATCACGTACCGGAGATGGTGTCGCATGCAGCTGCTTTCAGCAACGAGGCAAGAGATATCATCGGTATACTTCAGTACGCAGGCTGCACTCGACAAGTAAGCTGAGGCTTAGAGAGCGCACCATATTTTTCTTAATCTCTTTTCTTGATAATACCTTGAGCGTGCAGTAATTAATGCAGAAAATTCGACTAGCCGGAAACTTTTCAACATTTAGAGCGTTTTTAAGAAGTTGTGAACCGAAGAGAATTAAATAACACTTTCTTTTGTCCCGTTCCCTTAATTTTCTTTATTAAAAGCGATAGAAATATTCACTCAGTCTTAAAGGTGTCCAACAATCGTCATGGTATAGCAAGTGCTCGGCTCTCTAAGTCAACCATACATCTACACACTAGAGTCAAATAACAACGACGATACGCATGCAATTCAACAAAAGCCCAGTGGGTGGCAAACATTTACTCCCGGGCCCACGTGACTGCGTCACTATGTCTCTGATAGCTGGCACTGTACAAGTAAACCTATAAGCTGGTGACTGTGACCTTATGCGCTTACTGCACCAAAAGTGGTCTGCCCGAAATCGAAACGAAGTGGGCACGGCATGATGCGACAGCAGTTAACGTTGCGGATAAGCGCATGGCCTCGGTTCAGCATCACTATCACTTACAGCAAACGGCGGCATTAGGTCAACTAGTGAGACCTCATCTCCATTTATGAAACCTCGACCTATAATCTCGTTCAGCAACGCTAACAGTAATACACGCATAGAAAACATGTGTAGTAGGAGCAGATGGATACACTCACGCAAATTTTTACCAGCCAGGACCGGACGTCGGGAGGGAGTTCCAAAGAGCAGGACCATTTTCAGGGGCCAGCATGGTGCTCTTACCTCCCCTAACGGAAGAGAATATCCTCTTCTTTGTAGCGTCACTGTGGCTGCTCGAGCTCTGTTGTTGTTGTTAGCCAAGAAACCTATGGCTGATGCCCACTATGGGGGATTGGCCAAGGTGCGGATGGTTTACTCAATATGACCATAGAAACTATAATTCTAGAACCTCCGGCCCTCCCCCCGCCACACAGTACGAGTAAACTACAGGGAGTATTGGTTCGTAAACAGCGGTGGATATCCGGACAAAGGAAGTCTATAAGGCTATTTCGCATTGCTTTTAAATAAAGAGATAGATATATCTCTCTCTGTTTCCAATACTGGGCCCGAACAGTCCCTCCGTGACTGGTCATGTGTGCGACATATCCCTTTTGTGACGACGACCGCTCCTGACTATCGTATGTGTGTTGGTGTGCGCCAGAACTGTGCAGGAGCGCTTCGATGAATTCTTGCTGGAAAAAGAATGCTTCAAAAAGTAACACTTACGAGCAGTGCATTGTCATAACGTTATATCCATACCGCCGCTCCCTGAAATAGAAGACTATCTGTGGGGAGGGTGCCATTTCTTTTTGTTTCATT
This sequence comes from Dermacentor silvarum, assembly GCF_013339745.2. Taxonomy (NCBI): domain Eukaryota; kingdom Metazoa; phylum Arthropoda; class Arachnida; order Ixodida; family Ixodidae; genus Dermacentor; species Dermacentor silvarum. The sequence goes on from NC_051154.1 coordinate 166,005,601, forward strand.
TTTTTTGGAGCCAAGGTCTTCTTAGGTGACTTCGCAAGGGGTTGGCTTATCTGGGATCTCGCTATGTTGTAACCACTTCCAGAAAAAATAAGTTGGTTAGGTTACTTGTAGATATCGTATGAACATGAAAATGGTATCAAATTGTACCTATCACTGCTACATGGTATCGTTGCTACATGAGGGTCCGAAAAGATAGCAGCGCTTGCAAGACAGACATAAATAGGCTGCTTCATTCATGCACCCTTCCGCCTCTCTGTCACAAGAAAAACATGTTTGAAAAACTTGCACTTCCAACCTGTTCTGCTCCGTCTCCTGTAAGCTAGCCATCAAGCTACGTTTTTACATTTGTGTTTGAGATGTGCCATACTTTGTAAAAGAGAAAGCACACAGCTACAACTGCATAAGTTTTTGGAGTACGGAATCCGAGAGAGAGAGAGAGAGAGAGAGAGAGAAACTTTAATGGATAATATGAAATATTAGGTCCCATGGTTGGGGCCCCTAGTTCAGGGCTCCACTGGCACGAGCGGCTCGCTGGGCTTGGCCCAGAAGAGCCAGTTGGCTGTCCTGGTCCTCGTCCGCAAGCCGCGCCTCCGACTGCCTGTTAAAATCTTGTGTTTTTAATTGTGTGGAGTTTATATGTGTCGGTCTGTTTGGGCATATACACGTGATGTGCGGTAACGTTGGCGTGTCCCCGCACCACGGGCATTCGTCAGTGTATCGTACTTGGTGAATACGGCTAAGTGTGTGTAGATTTGGGTATGTGTGTGTTTGAAGTCGGCGCCAATTCCTCGCCTGTTGAATGTTTAACTTTGGGTGAGGGCATCCATATTGACTCCGTTCTTGTCTTTGGTGTTCGAGGATGTCGAGCGGTGTAGAGGGAGGATCGTCACTGGGTGGGTCCGCAGCTCGGATGCTTAGTACGCGAGCTAGCCGGTCCGCCCTTGTGTTGCCCTCCATGCCCTCGTGTGCGGGGCACCAAGTGAGGTTGTGGAATCCGGTAATTTGACTCCCTAGTATTTTTAGTACTAAGCGCGGCACCGTCCCGGAGAGATACAGGCGACAGGCGGTTTGTGAGTCTGTGAGTGTGGCAGCAGATACGTCCCTATTCTCCGCGTCCCTAATTGCAAGTGCAATCGCTGTGGCTTCTGCTGTGCTGGCAGATTTTGCCCTGACCGATGCAGCTATCACACGATTTTGGTTCGTGGCTACCACCGTATACTTGTCCCTGTCCGTTTGACTCGCGTCTGTGTAGTACACGTCCGGTTGTCCTCTAAATATCTGGTGCAAGGTTATCGCTCGGGCCTTCCGGCACCCTGCATGATATCTGGGACTCATATTCTTCGGAATTGGGGACACCATTATGTGCTGCCTGACTTCCTCGGTCATCTGCACTGTCTCTTCTGCACTGAAATGGGGGCGGAGTGCAAAGCCAAGTTTGGTTAATATGGCCCGACCCTGCGTTGATGCGCACAGCCGTTCCTCTTGCGCGATGAGGGTGGCCGTCGCATATTCCTCGAATGTATTGTGGATTCTTAATTTGTCGGAACGTTCTGTACTGGTATTTTCCGGGAGCCCTAGAGCAGCTTTAAATGCCCGCCGAATGATGACTTCAAGCTGTTTGAGCTCCTGCTTGGTAATGCTTTTGGAAGGGGAGTGCATACGTAATCCTACTGGTAACAAAGGCGTGTACCAGTCGGATCGTTTCTTCTTCCGAGAAGCCCTCGGGGGTTCGCGTAACCCTACGGATCATCTTAGCTACGTTTTGTGCATAGTACGTTTGAGGAGGCGGAGCGTGTGCGCTACTCCGGCCGTTTGCTGGATCCATAATCCCAGGACGCAGAGTTTATCGACCTCTCGTACACGCCCCCCATCCAAGAAAAGTTCGAAACTCGGACGATTTTCTCGTCTCGCGTCCTTTGCTTTTATTCGAATAAATTCGGACTCCTCTGGGGCACATGTCATGCCGGCCCCTTGCGTGAAGGTCTCGACCTGTTGGATGGCCCACTGGAAAAGCTCCTGCTTATCCCCGTAGGATCCTCGATTTGCCCATAGCGTAATATCGTCAGCGTAAATGGCGCTCCCTAGGGCTTGCTTCGCATCTAGTTTTAGTGCGAGTTTACGCATTCCCAGATTAAATAGGAGAGGGGAGAGTATGGACCCTTGTGGGGTTCCTCAATCGGGAACTGCAAAGGGTTTCGACCTAGTTGAGCCCAGACCGATGGTGGCCGTACGGTTTCTCATAAAACTGCGTACATACTGGTAAATGCGCGTCCCGCAACCTACTGCTTCTAGTCCTTCCAGTATTGCATCGTGGGAAATCGTATCAAATGCCTTTTTTACGTCGAGAGCAAGCACAATGCTGTCTTCGGAACCCCTTACCAGGTGCAGAACGTCCTGCTGAAGCATCAGAAAAACGTCCTGTGCCGACACATCTGGGCGGAATCCGAACATGTTTGTGGGAAAAACATTGTTGCTCTCCATGTAGCGTGATAACCGGGTCTGTATCACCTTTTCAAAGAGCTTTCCGGCACATGACGTTAGCGATATAGGTCGTAGGTTTCGAATATCTCGGGGCTTGCCCGGTTTTGGAGTAAGGATGATTTGCGCTTCCCTCCATTCAGCCGGTAGTTCTCCCTGATCTACTCATATATTCTCGTTAAAGTATTCAGTTAACTGCTCTATGGTTTCGTTGCTCAAGTTTCGAATCATGGTGTTAGTAATCTGATCGGGCCTTGGCGCCGTGTTTCTTTTAAAGGACTGCGTCGCGTCGCCGTATTTGCTTCGTCAAGGTGATGCCCTCTCCCCCACGCTGTCCCCACCCCACGGTGACCTACTTTCGCGCGTCACTCAACCATTTCGGATTTCCCGCGAAGCACCAGTTGCTATGCCAATGGGAGATTAAACCAATGAAAACCTTTTCTGTCTTGAAGTTGCATCGTACCGCCGATAGGTATCCGCTGCCGGCACTGGGCCGATCGGCCGGCGACGTTGATACTTTATCTGGTCGATCGCGTCTCGCAAGCGAGCCGAGAAGTGTCCCCACCTAAAGAGTATATATCTTACACCGTGGCCGTGGCTCCGACTTGCACGGCCGCACTTGCAGCCTTTTTAATAGCTTGCAAAAGCTTTTGCTTTTTATTGCGACATCAGTTAAGAGCTCGAAATAGGGTTTCCTTTGTCCGTCCGTCCGTATTTTCTGTTACGCTGACTAGTACGACGCCGTCGTCGTCATCATTGATAATCGTCAAGTCATCTTCAAGCCACCTTCTTACCCTCAAGCTTCGCCTTCACTCCCGTGGTAGAAGAAAAAAGAATACTTCGCCCAGCACTGCATTGTCTGCGCTGCAGTCAATGCAGTGGTGGGCGAAGTATTCTTTTTTTTTAGACAATGAAGTGGTGGGCGAAGTATTCTTTTTCTTCTACCACGGGAGTGAAGGTGAAGCTTGAGGGTAAGAAGGTAAGAACGGCATCACTGCATTGTCTGCGCTGCGCTGCAGACAAGGCAGGGATGCCCGCTCTGTTTTGTCGAGTCGCGTTCGTGACGTGACGTCGTAGCCAATGAGAATTTAGGTTCCTACAGACGCCGGACGCCGCCTTTCTCGCTCAATGAGCCATTTGATGCTTTTGAATCAATAAGTAAGAATATTGCGGCAACTCGATGGGCTCCCTTTTTCTGTTAGCTACCACCGTACGAAGAAAACAGACGATCAAACCAGAGAAAGCTTAGGGGAAATTAAGTGCTACGTTTAATTGAAAAGCAGAAATAATAAGTAAAATGGAAGTCAAAGCGCACTGTATTATCTGTTTTCTTCCCATGGTTACAGCTGCAGTTGGCTCATGGGTATCTACTTCGAAACCGCACTGACGTGCTAATAAAAGAGCGCATGGTATGTAACGGTTTCATTATACGGGATGTCCAGACATAGGCCAAGCTAACACCGACGGTGTTCTGTTTGCAGCCGTCTTTGACAAATTGGGGTATTTTCTTTCTTATGTTTAATTAAGTAGTTATACTAAATTATTTGCCAAAATAATAATTACTGCTTTTCGCATAGAGAACATTATGTTCGATGGATTACAACCCACTAATTCCCCCCCCCCCTTTTTTTTTGCTATACTTCCCGCGTTTCAAAGTTGTGGCGTGAAAAACACAGACTTGTGCGACCTTGAAGAGTCACAGCCTAATTTACAGTTAAGCATATGACACCCGCTTAAAACCTTGTAGGTATATACACTTTCGAGCACTTGCTTAAGCAATTTCTTTTTTTTTTACAATGGCTGTAATTCATCCACACACACTTTTTACTTCGCGAGCACATCGGACCTAATATTTTTCCAATTTTCACTAAATTTGATCTCGGTGACATTTATAGTTCTTCGAGTGAAGCGATCTAAATTCCGGGCCGTTCGTAAAACACGCTTATTACACTCCGGAGCATTCCATAGGTAATTTACTGCAAACGCCGTAATTAACCCATATTTGAACCTCTCCTTATCTAGAGTGAATCTAGATAAGCCAATGAAACTGGAGGGGTGCCGAGGGTTAAATTTTATGTCTCAATACCATTAGTTCATTCATCTAAGGGCGTCGCCAGAGTTCGCGGAGATTCCGAACTTTGCTAAACTCGGGACATCCAGCATGGCGCCCCAGGTCCATACTAACCACAACAATCTTTGTTTATTGCTTTCAAGTTTCCGCATATTTCTCGTAATTGTATCCGCCAAACCGATGTCGAGCATGGCCGTGAACCGCAGCCTTAAGCTTTTGTGCCTTAAACTATTGCGCTGCTTCTTCTGCCTGCCGTCGAAAGCAACAGATGTGGCGTTGCCAGAAGCAAGATATGCGCCGACTAATAAGTCTTGAGGAAGGAACAGTGTTTTCGCTTTCGCTTTTGGTGCTCGAGAGCGCAGGGCCAGTGAATAGCTAATGACATTACTTGATAGGCCTATGAAATCCGTATTTTCTTGTACACACACACACACACACACACACACACACACACACACACACACACACACACACACACACACACACACACGCACACGCACACGCACACGCACACACACACACACACAACCCGCCGCGGTGGCTTAGCGGCTATAGGGTGTTGCGCTGCTAAGCACGAGGTCACGGGATCAAATTATGGCTGCGGTGTTCGCATTTTGATGGAGACGAAATACAAAAACGCCCTTGTCCCGTGCATTAGGGTCACGTTAAAGATCCCCTGGTGGTCAAAAATAAGACGGAGTCCCCCACTATACGGCCTGTTTCATAAGCAAATCGTGGTTTTTGTACATAAAACCCCAAAATTCAATTCAAAACACACTACGCGTTGCACATATGTATGCACATACAATGCCAAACTTTGCGCAAAACCCATGCAATCCTGTGCAAACTCCTGCGACAGCATGACACGCAAAGAACGACGACAAGAGCATGACAAAGACGACGGCGGAGACATGATGACGGCACTTCCCTGAAGGAACGAGAAGGCGGCGCTGTGACAGGAGTACCGAGAATGACTGCTTCATCGAAAGCCCCGGTGCGAGCCGATGGTGCCTCGCGCGCCAGCTACACTGCCTGGGCGTATTGCCTGCTGTTGTCTCCGGAATTCACGGACAGACGCCACCACAACCCGAGTCTGCATCGCGAACGCTATACGGATCACGCACTAACCACAAAGCGAATTAAGTTGCGCGACACGGCAGTAGCTAGCGCGTCTGGGCATAGTCTGGATTCCAACTTCACATTGCCGAAATGGCTTGAGTTAAAGCCCCAACGCGATAAGGCGGAAGTAAGGAGGTAGAGTGACGACGGTATACGAAGACGGTAGCAGCATGACGGTGCCGAAGGGCGGGCGGCTGGACAGAGCTAGCTCACCGTTTATAGCTTTAACCTATGCTGTCGCAGTAAAAGCGTTATTAGACTGAGCGCGCCAGCAAATGGGTCGCGAAAAGCGGTTCAGAACGAATTGTCACCGGCATCAGCAAGGGTAGTTATAGGAGCAGCGACTGAAGCGCGACAATCTTTGTAGGGAACAAACACTGGGAAAAAAAAAAAAAAACGTTAAATTAAAGCGAGACACAGATTAATTCAACAAAAATAAAATACCTAATCAATTTTGTGTACGCATGACGAGAAAAGAAGAGACAACTCTATTTTACTTGATCATTATCAAGAAATAGCTTTTTTCAGCGCCCACCGTAGGAGCGTCCATCGATTGCGGCGGGCGTTAACGCCGCTATCGCTTGCAATGCAATGCAGCTGTTGAAGTGTGCATAAAGGCGCGCTCGTAAAGTTCTCCTATTACAATACGCCCCCCTCACATGTTGTGTTGTTTTGCTTGCTGACGCTTGTCCGAATTTGGTGCTGCGGGTAGTTTCATTGTTTCTTAACCTGTTCAGTCAAAAGTAGTAAGTTGCGACCGCCAGATACTTGTCTACTTTGGTTAATTTCGCGCGACAGCGCTGGCCGACGGGCTTAGCGTCCGACGAAAGGACGAGCACTCTACGCCCAAAGCGTTCGTCGGCCTCCAAAGGAAGTATGTTCTGTGCAGGAATGCGATTTCGACACCCGTACGGCTGACCTTTTCCTGCATCGCTTACCACGCTGAAAGCCCGGAACGCCCATCAAGTCGAATAGCGGGGCATTTGAATATACAGCTCTAACGGCAGGCCTCCGAAAACAAATTTCGAGCCTTTGAGAACAAAATGACGTCACTTCTGTTTTTAACGAATATGACGTCACATAATTTTTTCTTCCGCCGGAAGTGTCCCCCCTTACACAGATGGCGCTAAGCCCCATGAATCACCGATGAGCCGCCATGTTTTGAACGTATGGGCTTCTATGGAAGCTTCGCTACCAGGTACATTTACCTTGGCGCTAGTGCAATACTTTTATGCGACATGACTGCGTTGCATCTTTAACACGAAAATGAAAGAAAACGCCCATTGTTAGATATTAAAAAAGCGCAGCCTAATTTATGACAGTTACTATGCCTACCTCTCAGGCGGAAATTCGACATACTATCGACAGCCAGAAGAAAAAATTGGAGGACGCTTAAGCTTCGCCTGTAAGAGTGGAACGCGATAGCGTTATCGGGCCCCGTTCGCATCGCATTTTTGTTTCAGTAAGCTTCACCGCAACACAGAGCGTGGGAGAGCGAGCTTACAAAGACCAAGCTTACACCGATCCCCTTAAAGTCGGCTTCACTTTTAAACAAAAGTGCATTGCTGGGAAGACGTTTTCTAGGGGCAATATAAGTCGTCTTATATTAAAATGTGAAGGCCCTAGGAGCTTTTTTATTATTTTTTTATTGTTTGCCTTTACCCCGACGCGCGCGCGTGCGCAAAACGCATTAGGCAGGCGAAGTCCCAAATTGACCTGCCGAGGATGCGAGCACCATCTGGATAGCATTTTCGCAAGTAAATTACCCCAGCGCGTCGTGTTGCTATGGTAGAAATGCTGGAAAAGGGGTTTGTGTTTGAGTTTCCTGGTAACAAAATAATGTTTTCTCGTACATTCAAATTACAATCCGATGCCACCATATCTGTAGGTTATGGTTAAGTCGTACGTTACCATTTTTCTGACGGATTTTACTGTTAGAAATTCAATTTTTGTTAACCAAAACCCTGCACCACGCGAAGGGCCTGCGCGGTCGGGGTGGTTCGGGATGATTTTCTCCTTCGCTGACACCTTGCACCACGTGGAGGGCCTGCGCGCTCGGGGTGGTTGGGGATGATTTTTTCTGCCCCGAACGCCGACATCCACGCCGGCGCCGACGCAGGATTTTCTGCGACACAGGGCCCTTAACGCTGTCGGGTTAAAAAGCACCCAGGCCCGTATATAAAAAAAATATCGTGACGCTGGAATTGTTCGTATGAGCAAATTACGGCCAATCCTGATCGACGTTTGACATATTATACAAGGTCGATTCACATAGGTCGCGAAGCTTCGGGCGAAAAGCGGTTCAGAACAAATTGTCACCGACATCAGCAAGGGTGGTTATGGGAGCAGCGATTGAAGCGCGAGTATGTTTGGAGGGAACAAATATTGGGAAAGAAAAAAGCGTTTTATAATTAAAAAGAGACACAGAGATTCATTCAACGAAAATAAAGTTCCTATCAATTTATATACGCTTGGCGAGAAAAGAAGTGACAATTCTGTTTCACTTGATCATTATCAATAAATACTTTTTTTCAGCGGCCACCTCGAGAGCGCCCATCGACAGCGGCGTGCGTTCACGCCGCTATCACTTGCAATGCAATGCAGCTCTTGAAGTGTGCAGAAAGGCGCGCTCGTAACGCTCACCTGTTGCAATACGCCCCCCTCACATGTTGTGTTGTTTTGCTTGTCGGCGTTTGCCTAAATTTGGTGACGCGGGTAGTTTCATTGTTTCTTAACCTGTTCAGTCAAAAGCAGGAAGTTGCGACCGCCAGATAATTGTTGTTGTTTTCGTGCGACAGTGCTGGCCGACAGGCTTCGCGTCCGACGAAAGGACGAACACTCTACGCCCAAAGCGTTCGTCGGCCTCCAAACAAAGTATGTTTAGTGCAGGGATGCGATTTCGACACCCGTACGGCAGACCTTTTCCTGCCTCGCTTTCCGTGGTGAGAGCTCGGAACGCCCACCAAGTCGTATGGCGAGGCATTTGAATATACGACTGTAAAGGCCGGCCTCCGAAAACAAATTTCGCGCCTTTGAGAACAAAATGACGTCACTTCTGTTTTTAATGGATATGACGTCACATTATTGTTTTTCCGCCGGAAGTGTTCCCTTCTCACACAGATGGTGCTAAGCCCCATGAACCGCCGATGAACCGCCATGTTTTGAACGTATGGGCTTCTATGGAAGCTTCGCTACCAGGTATATCTACCTTGTATTATACGCGAAGGCGGCCGGGCAATGACAAATGGCCCTTAGGAAATAAATGCTTTGCGAATTCGGCCCTCTCCCCTCCTTTAGTAGCGTTAGGCCATTGTAACCGTAGCAGGGGGCATGAGGCGAAGCTAAAGTTTAGATGAGGACCCGATTTATGCTGGTTTTACTGCTCCTTAATGCAGCTAGTGGATGAGTCGAACATACGGTCCGTGTGACGTCTGGATATAGTGTCCAAATCCTAAGGGCTCCTTTGGTGTTTCTCAAACGCATATTTGATGTTGCAGCCTTAGAGAGGCACATACAACCTCCACTGCGCTGAAAAGAGCTCGAAGGGAAAGACTTTTGGCATCCGGCGTTGCTATCCTGTTGGAGCCACTAAAAATTTCAATTATTTTCAGCAGCAGTACTCAGCGCGATATGCTTGAGATAAGAAAGCGCTGTCCGGTGCGTATCCATGAGTTGTCTTTGAAACTACAGTTCTCTTAATTGTTCACACTGCTTTCCTAAGCTTGAACCGTTGGATTCTTTCCTTCATGTTCTCTTTGTTTGGTAGGCACGTTTAGACCTGCATGACATGATCGTGCTTGACAGAGACGGAGAGAAAGAGAAAGGATGCAGATAAAGGCAGGGAGGTTTACCAAAGTTAGTTCCGGTTGGCTACCCTGCACGGGGGGAAGGGGGATAAAAAAAAAGAGAGCGGTAGGGGAAAGAGAGAGAGAGAGACGAGCTCAAACAAGCCACGTACACTATAGAGCGGCAGCGGGCGGCGTTCCTAAAGTCTATCATGAAGGCCCGTAGAACGCAGGAACGCGGAGTTTCTCTGGGAGAACTGGCCTAGAGCTGATAGTGAGTGGAAGGCGCTTGACAGAGCTCTCATAGAATATAATAGGCAGTGAAAGTGCAAAAAACTAATAATTATACAAGCTGTCCGTACTTGCTCACAAAGTTTTGCGCATGATGGTCTGCTATAAAACATTTAGTTTTTGACTTCTGTTGCTTGTCTGCGTGTCGACAAACTTGGGAGCTGCTCTAGAGAGCCCCAGTTCCGAGGTCGTTGCTTGCAGTGGCGCCTGAAATGGGAGAGACGAGCGGGCGCTTTCGGTGCCCCTCGTAGGTAAACATGCCGCTCCGTGCAAATCAAAAACCCCGGCGCGCGCTCTGTGCGTCGTATTGAGATGAAGCGAGCTTTTGAAAAGGTGACCATATGGTGAAGACGACACGTAAGTTGTTTCAGCCGCCGGTGAGACATTCGTAATTATACGAGCCAGCGCTGAGCAAGAAGCACGCACCCATTCACTCACGGTAGCTCGCTGAATAGATAAATCTGAGCCCACGATGGTTCGCTCTTGCGCCATCGTTCAGCCGACGTGTCGTATCCTAAGGCATAGGCTAAAGAAGTCTTGAGTGCACCAAGCGTTGATTATGCAGGATCTAGAATGGTCGTGCTGCTTCTCTTCCTTTTTTTTCTGCAGTTTATATCCCGCCTCTCATCAGGCGCTGTCGCCGCCCGGCCGAATGCATTAGGTCATGCAGTACTATAGGGACTTGAGCGGCACGCTGCCTTGGGGTTTCTTTGAATGTCATTCCGAATCAAGTAGAGCGCCCGCGCGTGAGCCCATTTCGTCTAGCCGGGGCCGTCCCAGAGGGGCTGAGTTCATTGGCATGAACTTTAAAATTTAATGTCGTGGTGTGAGCCACAGAGGCGTCAGCCGTGTCCTAACACCTATTGCCGAGAAAGCGGTGCCGAATTCACAGAGCCTTTCACTCCTTGGAGTTGTTTGTCTTTGGCAGTTACGCCTTGTTTATAATCTCATCGCCTCTCATAATTGACCAGTGCCTGGCTGTTCGCGAGCGATACTATAATACGTATAAACTGTCCCGCCTTCGTGCCCCAATGCTTTCTGTACGATGTTCCTGGCGTACTTGGTATATAAATGTATGAGCACTGAATACGCTGAAGAAGAATGGCTCCATTGGAATAAGAGGCTGCAGAGTTCATTTTTTCAATATGAGCTACGGGCTGTCCAGAGGGCCCACGATGTCGCTGAAGGGCTGGGACTAACGGTGCCATCGTGTGTGCGGCCCGCCTCGACTTGAAAGAGTCGAGCCTCACGACTTTTGTAAATAAAAAGTTTTCACAGACACATACTAAATAGGAAAATAAGGATATTGAATGAGCATTCTAGTAAGGTAAAGTCATTGTTTCTTAGCTATTGAACGAATCAAAGGCGTGTGCAGCTTTCTATGCTGAATTATATATCAGCCCAAAACTCCACATGGCACAACCTTACGTGTCTCTTATGTAAGTACCATTTTGTTTTATAGTACTCGAACTTTACAAGTATTGTTAAAGACGAAATGTGCAAAATTTTGTTCGAATAGTAAAATAATAAGTAGTTGCAGTGAATATACACGCATGAAGAGCCCATGGATGTAGCGTAAACTAAAATTAGGGCGCGCAAAAATAATAACAGTGCAGTTTCGTACATATCGCAAAACAGCGCTAATTTAGCTTAGTCAGTGAATAAAGGAAGTTTGTTTACAAGAAAGTGTAGCATGACTTCCTCTTGCATTATTCAAAAATCTAATGCCTGGATAGCTTGTGCGACGGATCAGCGATGACACTGTGGTCTATAGCATTTGAAAGTTTGTGAGAGAAAGGAGGTGAACCAAGGTAAGGATTGAGGATACCCACAGACGGTTGCAGTTCACTGCTCCGCGCAGGATAAACGGGGCATAGATGTAGAAATAGGGACGATGAAAAGCGGAGGCAATATTTTACACGCAATCACGTGAGGGTTTCGACTGGCGTGATTTTCGGACCACTGCTTTTTATTAAGAAAGCATATACGAACACACGACGCCAGCAGAAATTGACAAAACTGTCAGTGCGGTAAAGTGGAGTTGTGGGTGGTTGTAACTCGTACTCATGTTTGCAGCGCGAATTTAATGAACACCCACCCAGAAAGAAACAAGTAGGCTGGACGAGTGGATAAAGTGAGCGAGCTCGTCCATTAATATACTTGTTTCTCTGTGTGTGAGCGTTTTTCAAGTCCGCGCTGCAAACATGAATGACAAAACTTGTTGAGGCGAACGTCATAATCATCATCATAATCAGCCTATATTTTATGTCCACTGCAGGATGAAGGCCTCTCCTTGCGATCTCCAATTACCCCTGTCTTGCGCTAGCTGATTCCAACTTGCGCCAGCAAATTTTCTAACTTCATCACCCCACCTAGTTTTCTACCATCCTCGACTGCGCTTCCCTTCTCTTGGTATCTATTCTGTAACCCTAATGGTCCACCGGTTATCCATCCTACGCATTGCATGGCCTGCGCAGGTGCATTTTTCCCGCTTAATGTCAACTAGGATATCGGCTATCCCCGTTTGCTCTCTGATCCACGCCGTTCTCCTCCTTTCTCTTAACGTTAGGCCTAACATTTTTAATTCCATCGCTCTTTGTGCGGTCCTTAACTTGTTCTCGAGCTTTTTTTGTTAACCTCCAAGTTTCTGCCCCATATGTTAGCACCGGTAGAATGCAATGATTGTGGACATTTCTTTTCAATGACAGTGGTAAGCTGCCAGCCAGGATTTGGTAATGCCTGCCGTATGCACTCCAACCCAATTTTATTCATCTGTAAATTTCCTTTACAAGATCAGGGTCCCCTGTGAGCAATTGATCTAGATAAACGGATTCCTTTACAGACTCTAGAGGCTGACTGGCGATCCTGAATTCTTGTGCCCTTGCCAGGCTATTGAACATCATGTTGGTCTTCTGCATACGAGGCGAACGTACTCTTATCTAATTAATTCCGCTATTACTTCGCGAGCTTATTAAATGAACAAGCCAACGGGTGAGGTAGCCTAACATAACTTAACATATACCTACCTAAACTAACGATCGTGCGCATGGTTCTCGTCGGGAGTCACCTTAGTGCGAACACAGTAGCGAACACAGCGGTCGGCTGGCCGCGATGGAATCACTGGTTTCTATCTCTACTTTTCGATAAACAAAACTTGTGGTAGCAAAAGAGGCAAACAAAACTCGTTCCTATATTCTTCTTAAAAGCGGACTCACATTCGTAAAACTTGAATGAGCAATCACTTCAGTTGCAGACAGCAGGCGGTAAACAGGTTCTGTCAGACCAAGATAGCTGCGCGAAACGACATGGAGCTTTCTGTACAGTATTCGAAGCGACGACGTTGTCATAACAACAGAAGAAATGTAGTTTGAGTTAGATGGCCCCGTACAGCTGCGCTGCTACGACGTTGCAGCTGTATGTCCACTGCAGTGGTGCTCGAATTTCGAGGAATCGTGGGACGACACCGAGAATGCGTTTTTGGAAAGAGTGAGCTCGTGATAGACTCAAATCGAACGATAGCGTTGAAGGCTCCGTGTCGCAGAAAATCCGATCTCGGCGTTCAGCGCCGTTGCCGGCGTTGGCGTCCCGTGAGCGAAAATTGCCAATACATTCTATACGGCACTAAAGTTCTTCTATCTATAAAGTTGCTCATACCTTGTCTTACATTCTTTACAACGTTATTCCTGGGAATTTTGAAAATGACAGCCCACAAACAAACGTCATGAAACAAAACACCGACATCGCATGCCTTTTATGTTAAATCTTCTCAGACAGAAATATTGACAGTGCAACACAATAACAGAAGATTGGCCCACGCAAGAGGCCGCGTTTCTACCAGAAAGCTCGCCTTCGTGCTTAGCGTTCGCCGCCAGTGTTTCCCGGCAAACAATACGATTACATAAGCTGCAGTTGCCAGGATGCGTGAGAAGCAATCAGTGACCTTTGAATGAAATGGCGTTCCACTTTTAAAGGCGAAGCTTAAGCGTCCTCCAAATTTCAAAACGGCGACCCTGAAACATCGAGCGAGAGAAAGAGACAGAGAGAGAGGGAGAGAGAGAAAGGTAAACAGTACCGGCAACACTCACATTAAGCCCAGTTACCATTTTATGAACTACCTTTCTTTATAAATATTCACCCGTGACAGAGGCTAAATAGTGCCAAGGAAGTGTAACACGGGTGTGAGCATTTTTTAACAGCAATTGTTTCACCTCCAACAAAAATCAGCTCCATGGTTATGGTACACGCATACAGCGCATCGTGACAATGACATAATGATAAGGACGATCGCTTAATGCTCCCGCAACGGTGAGGCGTAAATTCCGCTTCACTCGTATAGCCGTCTGCTAAAGGCGCGACAATTGCGCTCTATAGCGTAGTTTCGGTTTTTGAAGTTAAATTGTCCAAAATTCATTGCGATGCAGAAGGCTTCAAACACGAAGGCTACAAACGAAGCTTCCGTCACTTAGGTTTTGAATGGCCAGAAAAACGCACCATTCCAACGACCGAAGCAAAATTTCTAGTGCTCGACTACTTGAACACAACTTATCGAATTCCCTTACAACCCTACAAAGACGGGTCGGCGTGCGTACATACACAGAGCTGCGCAGCGCTATTATGTATACCTTCCCTTGACTTGTTATAGTCTGGTCAGCTGGACCACTTAGTTTCGTCAACAACTGTAGAAAGTGCTGCAATTGCAATCATCACCGCTTTGCAAAAACTAAGGATCTACTCTGCACAAGATACCGTTATTCTCACGTACTCAAAGCAACGCTACAACGATTACACCGTGGCCTGCCTCGGAAGAGGTTTACTAGGTCATCTACGGTGCTCCTAGGAGCATGGGATTTCAAGCGAAATTTCAGTGGATCCCATCACATGTTTGAATTGAAGATAATGAGAAAACTTTTGCGTCCGAAGCGCTATCATGTGCCCCAAAGTTAAGCGCTCCAAAAAATTTGCTGATAAATAAGGGCGAAATTCGCACTCATTTTCGGGCGCTCCACAAAACTCCACATCACGAATGTGTATTCCAAGGACTTATTATATATCGCATTATAGACCCAAGTCCACTTATATCCAGGCTTGGTTGTTTAAGACTGGACTATCTGCTTCCCGGCTTTGTGCTTTATGCGGTGAGATCGATGATGTGAAACACTTTATCTGATTATGCCCGCAGTTTGACGAGGAAAGCAAGGCGTTGCTTCACAGTGTGCAAAGGAAAGGTCTTACACACGTGAGCTATGAAGATGAAGTGTTCCCTGAAGGGCCCGCAGTAATTAGGAAGATAATACTACTATTGCTTGCCCTTCTCCGATACACGGAGTTGGGCAAAGTCTGGTGACGCATCTTTGCTAAAAATGTATGAGATGCTCAGACGGAACAACTGCCGGCTAAGCATGCCAGGCTAACCCCGCCTGCTGCTACCCCCCCCCCCCCCCCCCCCCGCCACCACCACCATGACAAGGACATAAAGAATACGGAAACGCAGGGCTGTCGATCAACTTTACTGTTACAATGCAAAAGTATATGAAGAAGTTGCTAACTGAAAATAACATGAAAACTCATACGTTCTCAAGATATAGCGCGGCGTCAATACACCACACGCTATAATACCAGACGCTCTATAATATCACGTGTGCATGTATAATTTCTTGCTGTCTTTCAGGCGGCAAGCTGAATCTTCTCGATGAATCACTAGCTAGCCTAGACGCCCAGTTAGCTACTGAAGCGTTTTTTTTTTGTTTTTTTTGTTTCTCTGGAAAATCTGGGAGCTGCCGCTCCCTTGTTGCGGCAATGGATGAAGAAGCCCTCGAGGACCTTCCTGGCGACCAACCATCACGTCGGGTCGCATCCAGGAAACGTGGAAACGCGTCAAGTGACACGGACAGCGAGGCAACCGAGTTGTACTCGTACTCGGACAGCGTCGACTCGTCGGACGACGATTTCACGCTTGTCATGAGCCGAACTACAAAAAGAAGACTGCTACGGAGGTCATCATCGGCAAGTGTCTCCACCGTGAAGACAACACCACAGCGCTGGCCGTACACTATGCTCTTCATGCCTGTGGACCCTGTGTCCAATCTGCGACTCCTAAACAGGCAAGTCCTTTCTGCGTTTCTTGAGGGAATCGCACCAAATGAGATCAAAGACGTGAGAATAAACGCACGGAAGAATGTACTCGCAGTAGACGTTCTACACCGTAGTGCGCTGCAAAGCCTGCGGCACGTAACGGAGATCGACAAAGTGAAAGTGCGATCCATGATTCCTACAGGCTGCAATAGCACTGTCGGCGTCATTTATGATGTCGATATTTCTATACCAACGGACGACTTGCCTATATTAATAAAGCCAACTACTGAAGGCACTCTTATCACGCACATCGCAAGACTTGGCAACACACGTTGCCTGAAGCTTGAGTTTGAGGGAGACAGCCTTCCCTCACACGTCAAAGTTGGCCACGTCCGCCATCCAGTCCGGCCCTACGTACCGAAGCCCCTGCAATGCTACAAATGCTGCAAGATGGGACACGTAAAAGGTGTCTGTAGGAACAATCTCGTGTGCCCACGGTGCGCTGAATCTCATTCGGAAGAAGCCTGCCGCGCAACTGTGTTAAAGTGGCCTAACTGCCATGGTAACCATGAGGCCTCATCCAAGAGAGAGAGAGAAAAACATTTATTTAGACCATTCAGATCGTTGATCTTGAGGACGAGTGGGTGGTGTCCTCATTCCAGGACTCCACTGGCCATGGCTGCTCGACGTACTTGCTGGACGAGAGCTTGTTGTCCCGCCAGGGTATCGCCGGTCAGCTGTACCTCCCACCGCTCAAATGACGTGTTAGGCGTCTTTAAATGTTGAGGTTTGCCCCCGCACCCCCACGAGATGTGAAAAAGTGTAGGGCGTGTGTCGCCGCACCAGGGGCAGATGCCGCGATATGTTTGTGGGTATATTTTGCTGTATCTGTGTAGGTTTGGGAATGTGTTTGTTTGGATAAGTCTGAGGGCTATTGCCTCTTCAGTGCTGAGATTTTTGTGAGGGGGAGGATAAATCCTGCGGTTGAGTCGCTGGATTTCGAGTCGGTCACAGTAATTTGATGGCAGGGGCACAAAGGTAAAGGGAGGGGATTGATAAGACGATTGGTTTTGCCCCGCTCGGTTAATTAGCGCTCGAGCTAAGGCGTTCGCCCTTTCGTTCCCCTCCAGTCCCGCGTGACCCGGCGTCCAAGTGATTTGATGGGTTTCTTGTAGCCTCGGGCCTAGAATTTGAGCCGCCAGCACCGGTGTTCGTCCGTTGGTAAAGTTTCCGCAGGCCTGTTGCGAGTCGGTAACGACATGAACTTCCCTGCCCACCCTGTCATTTTGTTTTATTACTAGCGCTGCGGCTATGGTCTCAGCCGCAGCTGGGGTCTCTGCCCTGACGGAGGCCGCGAGGGTTAAGGAGTTGTCTCTCCCGTTCACGGCGGCTACCGCGAAGAGGCCCCCTGCGGGGTACGCCGCCACGTCCACGTACTGTACGTACGGGTCACTCTTGAATTGTCGGCGCTGTCTGTTGACCCGCGCCTTGCGTCGTCCTTCGTGGAGTTCATGACTCATGTGCTTTGGTATGGGGTTCGCCGTGATCTTGCTTCTGACCTCGGGCGGGAGTGATCGTTGCCCATCGAGGGCACGAAGCTCCGTGGCCGTGCCGGTCCGGTGGAGGATGGCTCTGCCCGCCGCCGTGTTCTGTAGTCTGGCTTTTTGCGAAGCCATAACCGCGTCCGACAGCTCAGCGAAGGTGTTGTGGATGCCGAGAGCCGCTAACCTCTCGTTTGAGGTGGTAACAGGGAGACCCAGGGCCGTTTTGTACGCGCCTCTGATGATGGCATCGACTTGTTCTTGGTCGCGTTTGTTTAGCGAGTCGTAGTGATACGGCATGCTAAACGTTACTCTGCTGATCACCAGAGCCTGGACGAGGCGGAGCGTGTCCTCTTCTCGCATGCCCTTGCGGCTTCTTGTTATTCGTTTGATAATCCGCGAGATCTGGTTGGTGGTGGACCTTAGGGTTTGGATGGTGTGGGATGCTTTCAAGTTGCTCTGGATCCAAAAACCCAGAATCCTAGTCTTTTTGCTTTCCGTGATCTTGTGGTCCTCTAGATAGAGTTCGATAGGGCCGGGTGACTTATAGATTCCTCCTCCGTGCACTCGTATCACCTCGGACTTCTCGGGCGCGCAACGCATCCCGCTCGCTGCCGCAAATCTCTCCACGGCCGTCGCGGCCTCCTGAAGGGTCGCCTCCTTTTGCGCGAGGGAGCCCTTGGTGGCCCAGAGCGTGATGTCGTCCGCGTATAGGGCGTAACCGAGGTCCGGGATCTTCCGCAGCTCTTTGGTCAGCGCTAGCATCGCGATGTTGAAGAGAATCGGGGAGACTATCGCCCCTTGCGGCGTTCCTTTGTTCGGCACGTCGATCGTATCCGATCGAGTCTGGCCTATTCCGATGGTTGCCGTCCGGCCCGTCAGGAACGATTTGACGTAATTAAAGATGCGCTCTCCGCAGCTGATGTCGTTCAGTCCCTTGAGAATGGCCTCGTGAGAGATGTTATCGAAGGCCCCTTTCAGGTCGAGTGCGAGCAGGAGGTGTTCTCCTCCCTTCGGGATGCCCTTGAGAACTTCTTCCTTCAGGATTAGGAAAGCATCTTGCGCAGAAAGTCCCGGCCTGAAGCCAAGCATGGTGTGTGGGAAGAGGTCACCGTCCTCTATGTAGTGTTGGAGGCGAGCTCCGATGACCCTCTCGTACAGCTTGCCGAGGCACGAAGTCAGCGAGATGGGACGTAGGGCGTCGATCGCGGGCTTCTTGCCTGGCTTGGGAATGGTCACGACTTCCGCGTGTTTCCACTCGTTCGGTACGTGGCCCTTGCTCCAGAGTTCCTCGTTTAGGTATTCGGTCAAGTCCAGGATGTGCTTCGGGCTCAGGTTTCTAATCATGGCATTGGTGATTTTGTCAGCCCCGGGAGCAGTGTTGCGCTGTGAGGCTCGTGCCGCGGCATACACCTCTTCCTCCGTGATCGGAGCGTCCAGTTCTGGTCTTGGTTCCCCTTCGTATTTTAGGAGGCAGGGTCGTATGGGGTCGCTACCCAGGTATCTGGTTTTTAGGGTGTCAATCAGATCCTGGTCATTCCCGGGGAATTTGTGAGCGATTTCTTGAAGTGTCCGACTGGTTGTCGATTTGGCCTTGTCGGGCTCGATCAGGCAACGCAGGATGGCCCACGTCTTCGCCGTACTCAGGGTACCTTTGAGCGAGGTGCAAAACTGGACCCAATTTTGCTGCGTCAGCTCGGTCGCGTAATCTCTGGCTTCTTCTGTTATTTGCGCGATTCGTAGACGGAGTTTCCGGTTTAACCGCTGTCGCTTCCACCGTTTGAGGAGGCCCTCACGGGCTTCCCACAGGTGCAAAAGCCGGCGGTCGACTTCGGGTGTCTCGACCGTGCGCTGGATGGTTTTGGTGGTTTGGATGTGGGCGTCTCGGAGGTGCTTCATCCATTCCGCTATGTCCGTTATACCGCTTTCGGGTGGGGGGTACTGCCTGTACGCCTCCCAGTCCGTGAGCCTAATTTCTCCAATTGTTCTCTTGAGTTTCGGGGTGGACACCGAGATGCTGAGGATGTAGTGATCGCTGCCCAGTGTTTCGCCCAGGTGCGTCCATGAGTATTCTCTTACGTTTTTGATAAATGACAGGTCCGGAAACGTGTCCCGACTAACACTGTTGCCTACACGGGTTGGTTGGAGGAGGTTGGTTATCAATTCGAGGCCCGTCTGGTCAACCGCATCGATGAGCGACCTCCCCTTCTGCGTGTCTTGTTGGTAGCCCCAAGCCGTGTGTCTAGCGTTCATATCGCCCACCACTACCAGCTGGTTGCAGCCAGCGGCTCTCGCGCTGTCGTAAATGATGTTGCGGAAGTCGTCCTTTTGAGCCCTCGGCGGACTGTACAAATTCAAGATGAAAGTGCTACGTCTACCCCTCTTTTGTGGGAGGACTTCCACTAGCACGTGGTTAATGTCATGATGTTGATAATGTTGTCCCACGGCCGTCACCGTTTTGTGAACTAAAACCGCAACCTTTGGTGATCCCACGTGTCTAATTACGTAGTAACCCCGTAGCTTGATGGGCTGGTTCCCGACCTCTTGAAGGCAGATGACGTCGGGGGGGTATGGGTGGTTTTGGATGAAGAGCTGGAGCGAACTTGCCTTCTTGTTGAAAGAGCGACAATTCCACTGCCAGATCTCGAGGTGTTCGTGGGCGCTGCGTGTGGTGTTAGCCATTGCTGACGTTCATGCCGCCGCCGTCGCAGTTGTCGGCGTCGCTGACGTCACCCGTATTGTTTATGCGCCTGTAAGCCTTGACGCGTGTGTTGTTGTTCTCGTCGTCAACCCGCTTGCGCGAGCCAAACTCAACCTTGCGTATTCTTCTTTCAAGGTCTTCACTGCTTAGTGTGTTCTCCTTGACTTTATTGTTCAATTCGCCCATCTGGTAAAGCATCTGCTGCATCGTAGCATAAATGCTTTCGAGGGTGACTACACTTGACAGGCCTGCTGCTGCCGAGACAGCACCAGGGAGCGAGGAGGGCGTGGTGGTTCTTGAGGGGGGAGGAATGGAAATGGTGGGCTGGTAGCCTTTCGTTCCGCTTTGCGGCCCTGCCTGTGTGTTGTTGTTTGTTTTGCTTAGCATCGCTTCTAAGCGTTGCATGCGTTGATTTAGGTCATTAACCTGAGCTTTGAGTTTTTTACTTTCTTCCCTAATGCGCGTACATTCTGGGGAGCAGTTACTATTGTCACTGGTATTTTGAGCGGAGGAGGTACTAGACTGATTCCGGCTCACCTTGTTGTTGGCTTTTTTCTTCTTGCCCGAATGGTTTTTCTGCTTAGACGTGCATGGCGAGGTAGAAGGCGGCCGCTGTCCTTGCTTCTCTCCTGGCTTTGGCCACTCCGAGCGGAATCGGGACCTGGACCTGGATTGGGACTGGGATCACGACCGGGACCTCGACCTGGACCGGGACCTCGACCTGGACTGGGCCCGGGACCTCGAACGGCTCGCCGACGACTCCGAGCTGAACCACCGCAGGTGGCTTCGCCTTGTCCTTCGTCCACCATTGTCGTAGTCTTCCGTCCACCTTCTGGGCGGAGGATGCTTTTTGGTGGTAGTACTGTTGTTTTTCAGCCTTTGCTTGCACTCGCGAGACCCCGTGGCATGGGCTTCGCCGCAGACTGCGCACTTGAGCGAGCACTCGTGGTCGTCCGTGGGGTCGTGCGTCCCGCAAGCTAGACATATCTTGATGTTCGGGGTAGGACAAACGTCCGATCGGTGTCCCATGCGCTGGCACACGTAGCAGATTTGTTTTGTGGGCTTGTAGGGGTGGCACTCGGTCTCCCCTCCGTAGTAGTAGACGTATCGTGGAACTACGTGAGAGCTGAACGTGATCACGGCCGTCTTGGTCTTTCCCAGCATGCGGGCTTGCACGATTTCCACGCCTTGGGTCCTCACCCTTAGGTGGGTCATAAGCTCCTCGGGCGGGGTATCCGGGTCGATTCCATGAATGACGCCCCGGGCCACTCCGTCCGGTGCCGCAACGTAAGAGTTAACTTCGTAAAGGTTGCCGCCTAACACAATCCGCGTGATCTTGCGCGCAATATCGGCGACCTCCTGATCTGGGGTACTAACAATGATTATGTTGGAACCGGGTCTCAAGCGCACGAGGAAATGCGAATCGTCAACTTTTCCTCCGCAGGCGGCCGAGACGGCTTTCGAGATTTGGTGGTTGGTGAAGCTCTTCACCTGAAGGCCTTTCTTGGGCCGGATGATGATTTTGAAGTCGCTACGTGGCAGGGGGGGGGAGTCGTCGCCTCTTCTTAAAAGAAGGCTTCTTTGATGCCCCAGCGCTTGCAGCTGCGTAGGATGTTGATGAAAACGCGGTGGTTGAGGAGGGTGATACCGGAGAGATCACCCTGCCTGCCACGCGTACTTGCTCGCCTCTGGCGAGCTTCTTCTTCGTTCTTCGCTTGAGGTGTAGAGACCAATTGGAATAAGGACATTCCGATGGCGTCCCTTGCGAAAGGTCCTCATCCATAATGGCAGAGTCGTCATGGCGATCTTCCGAGATGTCTTGGAAGTCCATGGCAGTGGTTTCTTGCGACGAAGGCCCGGCGGTAGCTTGGACAATAGCACCGGGGGCGGGTGGGGCTGTAATAACAGCACCATGTCCACTCCCTCCGGTAGAAGTAGAAGCGACCGGCTGGGATCCAGCGATGTGCGCCATAGTGAGCGTCGAGAAACCGTAGCAAGCGAGCGAGCGGCGGCAAAGGCGGCGGAACGCCTCGCCTACCTCCTCGCTGCCACGTACGGCGGCGTCAGGCTTAACACGGCAGCGCCGCCCCGGAGAACTTCAAAGTCCAAAAGCGCAAAATAATATGCACTCACGGTCTTCAAACTTCTCATGGGGGTTCCGGATGACTTCAGGAAGGCCTTCTGACAAACACTTTGGTCCTCCGATGTGAATTTCTTGTAAGAATAAGGAAAGTCGACAGAGCCCATGCGAAGCACGTCTACTCCGCTCGGCTCTTCTTCTTCAATCCTCATCCAAGGATTGCCCGCGGGTGAGGAACGAGCGAGCGGTACTCAAACGTATGGTACGGGACCACTCTACACACAGAGAGGCTGCCGCTACTTTCAGGCGGCGACGATGACATCGCCACCGAAGAGCATCACGAAGAGTTGCATCTACCGATAGAGATACACCATCCTCCGGCAAAGCGGCTACCATACCAACGCCGACTTCCACAAAGACGGACACTGCGACAACGAAGAAAGGGGCAACACTCGCTCCTCCTGAAGAGTGGCCTACACTTCCACGAGCACAACCTGCCTCGAAGTCACATCAAATCGCGCCGCCCTCGATGACCTCACAAACCGCTGATACGACAACTGAGGATCGCCAAGTCATAGCGATGTTGAAGTCACTTATGGACGCCATGCGCATTCTACTGAGCAGCATGAAAACGCCGTCGGCGCAGAGCGCACTGCAGGTGCTGGACACCTTGAGTCCGGTACTTGCGGCTCTAGGCTAAAACCACAGCCCGAGAGATGGCGTCGTTTCAAGAGGAGGTCAAGAATGCATCTGTCTTTCAGTGGAATGCAAGAGGGCTTAAGTCACGCATGGCCGACTTTAGACAGTTTGTCTTTACGCACCAATTCCCCATCATCGTGATATGCGAGCCAAACTTGTCAGCTCCCATCAGACTGTCCGGGTATGAATGCTTTATGTCCTCTACGCACGGAGAGTGCAGCAAGATTGTGTTTATACGCCGTGACTTGACTTATGTGCATCACCCATTGCCTCCTGACGAAGTGAATCAATATGTTTGCTTGACAGTGAAGAAGAAAAAGCTCACGTTTACAATTCTTGGTGCCTACTTATCTCCAACAAGTCGCCTGGATTGTGAGCGCTTACAGGCAATTTTGACATCGACTCCACAACCGTGGGTGATCACTGGCGACTTTAATGCCCACCATTACCTATGGGGAAGCTCCAAAGTGAACTCTAGAGGCAGAACATTGGTGTCCTTTGCCTCTGAACGCGAAATTTGCCTGTCAAATGATGGAAGCCCCACTTTTCTGCGTGGATCAGTGTACAATAGCTGCTTGGACCTTACCTTCGTTTCACGTTCGTTTTCGAGAAGAGTGCACTGGTTTTCGGATTTAGAAACGCGAGGTAGTGACCACATCCCAACTTATTTGAAGATTGACGGTCTGACTAGCTCCAAGTCCCCCAGAGCCGTCCAGTTCACCGATTGGCCTAAATACAAAATAATCATGGAAGACTGCTGTCGTGACGGTACCTCCTGTAACCTAGAGGGCGCGATAAAGGGTGCCATACAAACAACCACGCATTCACCTTTGAAGAGTTCTGCCCGCACCAATTTCGACATCGAACTCGAGAAACTTCGAGCAATTCGCCGTCGTGCGGAACGAAGATATAGACGCACGAAGTCCACTCATGACTTGAGATTGGCTAGACGAACACAAAAGAAAATACAGCGTCATATGAACAAGCTGGCTTCCCGACAATGGGTATCCTTTTGCGAGTCCCTGGATCCGCGAAAACCTTTATCGCTTATATGGAGGACTGTTCGTGGCCTTCGCACAACCTTTGGTCAGCGCCACCCGTTTAAATCTCTGGCACTACATCTACAATGTAGGGAGATTGACGTCGCTGAATCTTTCTGCAGAAAGATTGCTGGCGAGGCAAATTCTGATGGAACGGGAACGGTTGCGCTCGACCACCTACTGTTCTCACGCGATCCTCGCATGGAGTGCCCGTTTTCTATGGAAGAACTAGAAGCTGCGCTGGCTTTGTGCAGGCGTTCTTCAGCGCCAGGACCTGATGGCATTACGTACCGTGCCCTGTGTAACCTAGGAGACCAAGCTCGGAAGGCACTCTTGCTCCTATACAACGACTCCTGGCAGACGGGTACGGTTCCGCAGGAATGGAAGTCAAGTCGCCTCATTCCACTTCTCAAAGCTGGCAAGTCGCCTTTGGACATTTCCTCATACCGTCCTATCGCACTTGCAAGTTGCGTTGGAAAAACAATGGAAAGAATGATTTTAACACGTCTGGAATGGTACTTAGAGTACTATGAAATCTACCCAGACGCTATGACCGGATTCAGGCGTGGCCGTTCGTCAACAGACAACGTTGTTGACTTGGTAACATTTGCGCAACACCAGAAGGCCTGTAAACGACTATCTGCTGCTCTGTTTCTTGACGTTAAAGGGGCTTACGATAATGTCACCCATGAAGCCATCCTCGGCGCGTTAGAAGCAGTAGGACTTGGTGGTAAGATATATATGTGGTTGTGCAGCTACTTACAGAGAAGATCATTCTACGTGCACACTGAGAATGGACCGACATCCGAGCATTACGGTAGCAGAGGAGTGCCTCAAGGCGGAGTGCTTAGCCCGACGCTTTTCAATCTAACCCTCATTGGATTAGTTGACAACCTGCCAAGTACCGTACGACTTTCCATCTATGCGGACGACATCTGCATTTGGGCATCAGGTGTAACACGACTTCAGCTTCGCGCTCGGCTTCAGAAGGCAGCCACAATGACATCTTGCTACCTTCGTCAACAAGGACTTGAAATTTCATGTGGAAAGTGCGCAATGGTGGCATTCACGAGGAAGCCAATGTCTGCTTACAGAATATCAATTAACAGACAACTTATACCATACAGCAGAAGTCACAAGTTCCTGGGAATCGTAATTGACAGAGACCTGTCTTGGACTCCGCACGTGAATTACGTGAAAAAGCGTCTGTCTGCTATCTGTCACCTGTTCAGGTTCCTTGCAGGAAAAAGTTGGGGAGTATCCATACACGGTATGTTACAGCTGTACATGGTGTTGTTCGTTGGATTCCTGCGGTACAGCCTGCCTGCAATATCCAACACCTGCAAGACTAACCTCCGTACGATTCAAAGCATTCAAGCTCAAGCCCTTAAGATATGTCTTGGCCTACCACGCAGTGCGTCAACGGCTGAAACCATTGCCATTGCCCAAGATTACCCAATCACGACGCACATTACCGTTGAGGCAATGCGTACGCATCTCAGACACTATGCTAGGACCCCTTCCCACCACCTGGCGAGCCTCACTGCTGAAAGGCCCTGCTCGACATTTAGCGCTACTGTGAGTGCACATCGTGAGTTGTTTACTTCAGGGTATGCACCTGCGGCCAAGCCAGTGCTTCCTCCGTGGTGTTTGAGCCGTCCACAAGTACATATAACGATTCCAGGACTACAGAAGAAATCAGATGTACCGGCCCCTGCTCTAAAACAACTGAGCTTACTCCTCTTGCATGAAAAGTACAGCAACCACGTGCACATCTATACCGATGGATCGACTACGTCGTCCAGTTCTGGTGGTGCGGTGGTTATACCAACGCGAGGAATAACACTGCGGTTCAAGACATCGCATGTCACGACCTCAACGGCGGCAGAACTAACGGCTCTGCGTCGTGCACTAGAATTCATTGATTCTGAAAGACCTACAAAATGGGCTGTGTTTTCAGACTCAAAACCGGCATTACAGTGCATGCAGTCAGTTCTCCGACGCGGCTGTCATGAACAGTTGACATACGAAACCGTGAAACTTCACCATCACGTCCAACAAAAAGGCCACGAGGTTGTATTTCAATGGGTACCTGGTCATTGTGGAATCAGTGGCAATGCTTCCGCAGACAACGCTGCTCGCACATCACACCAAGAAGAGCTCAGCGTTCCAATTCCACTTTCGAGGACAGACGCCGCAAGGCAGCTTCGACACCTGGCACGCAGTCTCTCACTGACCGAGTGGAACTCGCCAAACTTACGACTTACACGACTGCATCAATTAAACCCCTCACTGCAACTCCGACCTCCATTCGGACTTCCTCGACGTGAAGCTTCGCTTCTCTGTCGCCTTTGGTTAGGAGTTGCCTTCACAAAGGCATACTCTACATTAATTGGAGTGACCGACAGTGCAGCATGCGAGGTCTGCGGCACCAACGAAACTATTGACCACCTGCTGTGCCACTGTCCACGATATGCCCAAGAAAGACAAGAACTCGCTAACGCGCTAAAAAAACTGGACAATCGGACGCTTTCCGTGCAGGTGCTGCTGGAACACCGCCCCCATCGCTCGTCGGCCCATAAAGCGGTGAAGGCACTTTTGTGCTTCTTGAGGAAGACGGGCTTGTGTCAACGTCTGTGACTATTAGTGCACCAAAACACGCGTCAGCGAACTAACCGCTCATTTCCCGTCTTCCCTTCCCTCCTATCTCTCCCTGTCATCTTTCTGTTCCCTTTTCCCATTCCCCCGGTGTAGGGTAGCCAACCGGACGTTATCCTGGTTAACTTCCCTGCCTTCTGCTTTTCTCTTGCTTCCTTCCTTCCTTACTGAAGCGTGTGCCTGATGCGACGAAATATGCAGTGTGCCAGTATACAACTGAAAAATAGACTATAAATGTTGACATTTAACGTAACTTAGTCGCGTCGTAGAGCATCCGCAATATTCCCACACGAGCAGCTAGGACAAAACCCTAATTTATGGCGGTCAGGTATAACAGGGTTCATTGAATCCAAAGAAGAAATCGGCTGCACAGAAACCCGGCGCTGGGAAACAGAACAAATTGCGGCAATCGTGATTTGAACTGCTTCGATCTTCGCTTGCCTCAGCGATCTATAACCGTGCTGCAAACTGCAACATTTCTGAAACGCGCTTCTCCGTGTGCGGTTTAACCTTGAACGTATATTGTGGTTTCAAGCCTGGTGTCAACTTGGTCTCAGCGAAGGCGTTTTCTTGTTTGTTTGTTCGGACTCTTCAGTTTGGAAATAATGCTGAGTTATAGAAAATGCTAGACCGTCTAAGTGCTTCGTAACTTTGACGCAGGATTCTTGCTTTCTCTGCAACTTTTGCCGCACATACGCTCAAAAGAACGTGCTCGCGAAAAAATAAATAAATAAGACTTGTTTTGAATCAAAATTCCTTTACCTGAGCTAAACCAACCACGGACGTGGTTCCGCGCTTGCCAATTTACAAAAATTAAGCTCAAGCAGCGGAAATGATGAGTTTCCCGGAACCACCTGACTGTTCAAAAAACACGTAAGCCTCGCATTTTTTCTCAGACTCCCCTTTTTTTTTACTTCCTCTAACGAAGCACCTTTCATTTGCGAATTCTGATTTCTGATTCTGGCTGTCATATTTTGTCTGGCAAGCTGTAGTTAATTTTGTATAAAATTAAAGCACCTTTTCTTACAGAGAAAATTACACACTTTTACGGCGAAGCTGTCTATGCAGCTATAACCACAGTGGTGGCGGCATAGTGGCTGTGGCGTTGAGTTGCTGAGCACGAGGTCTCGGGGTCGAATCCCTGCCGCGGCAGCTGAATTTCCATGGCGGGCAAAAAAAAGAAGAAACCGTTGTAACGTACATTGGGTGAACGTTAAAGAACCCCATGCAGGATGTCTAAATCAATTCGGAGTCCCGCATTATACCGGGTGTCTCACGTACCTTTAGTAAAACATTAAAGATATGCAAATGCCACGTAGCTGGACAGAACCAAGCTAATGTTGTTTGCCGTCGCTTGGAGATATACTCAGATTATTTTTTGCATTCCGCCTAATTACATAAATAGTCTTAATTGTTTATCAACTTCTCAAATATAATTAGATGAAAAGTGCCGATGAGAAAATTGTAGAGCAACATGAAAAACTCCAAGTACAGCTTTTTCTTACTCAATACGCGCTGCATAAAAGTGTTTTTCCGAGCGTGAAAGAAGCCCGCGAATACACGCAAAGTTGCCACGCGACTGGCCGCTCGAGGCACTTTGCATGAATTCGAACGAGGGAAAAACACCGTATAGGTAAATTTAACATGATTTATCGAACACCATTTCAGTGATTGTGCGATGCTGAGACTGCGTCCTCCCAGATCTCTTCCTATATATACGTAAAAAGCGACGTTGTAGAAGATTATAGTAGATATAGTGGGTACATAACAGGAAAATAAGGATTGCGCATCTGAGTTTCTCGATACCTTCGCGCATATGCGCAGGCGCTCTTTCACTCTGTAAGATCGATGCCACTCCTGGCGTATACGTTTGGAAATACGATGTTTGTAACGTTTAGGTGAAGAGTGGTACAACAAAGTAGTTTTCAAGAGAACAAAACCCCTGAATTTTCGTACAGCCTCCAGGCTTGAGCTGATTCTCTGACATATATAAATAAGATCATTGCCAGCCTCACGACTGTTATTCGGAGACTGAGTGCATGACCCTAAGGCGGAGTTTCCTTCGCGTTTCTGCACCCGTGGAGCAGTCGACTGACTGCAGTATTCTTATAGTGCCGTGACACGAGAATTGGGAACTGTCGCAGAGCCGCCGGGTAATCGTGTCGCCCGTTAAGCTTCTGACAAGGACGTGTTTTACATTTTGTTACTTTCCGCCCGAAGGACCTTTTTATCCCTCGGCAGTGATTTCGTTTTACGATTCTGTGCGGATCAGCCGGGCGGGCAATGACCCCAGCCTAAGCGGCGCGTGTAGGTGTTGATCTCCAACCTTGCTTACGGTCCTGTCGGCACCCGAAGAAAGATTTTCACGTCTCCTGCACGCGTGTGCAAAAAAAAAAGTCCTATACCAATGCTTTTGTAGATCTTCCGAGCGGTGGAGAAACGGCTTGGACGAACATAAATTCGTAGCATCGTATACTGGCTTTCCAAGTCCGCCCCGAACCAGATTATTGAGTTAGGTGCAGCGTTCTTTGTCTTTCTTGTTAAAATCGCTGCATGTATGTCGCAAAAATGTCCTTGCTCTAACCCTCCATCTGCCCACATTTTTTTTTTCAGCACTCAGAAATCCATAAATATCTAGGCCTGCCAATGCGAGCCAGCGTCGCGAAAAATAAAAACAGTTCTTTCCCTTTTGGCGTGTCATTCCCCATCTGAAAGCGACTCAGCACTTTCCGTAAAGCCAACGTGACGTTGAATCTATTTTTGTGCGCCGCTCACCTTATTTATGCAGTCGACTGGTGGGGGATTCTGCTTGAGCTACATACACAGATGTCGCTAGGTTCGCATTCACGGCATTGTTCTTGCGAGCAAACGTGGCAAATGTTACGAAATTTTAGCGAAATCGAATGGGAAATTATTTGTGCGGACTTGCAGAAAGATTGTGATAGCACCATAGCCTTTGTATAAAGCACACAAGACAATTGCGATAATTACGTAGGAGCCAAGAAAGCGACCGAGAACTACGTCTGGCTAATCAAAGAAACAGACAGAGAGGCAAGGACATAATTGGTAGCAGCTTCCTTGTCGAAACTGGAAGCTTTTCTTTTCTTTTTCTCTCACCCCTTCCCAGTAGAGGGTAGCCGAACGGAGATATCCTCTGGTTAACCTCCCTGTCCTTCATTTGCTTTTCTCTCTAAGTGACAACCATGGGAATCGCGAGAATTTGTCATTAGACCTTTACTGCCTCACGTGGTGGTTGACGTTCTCACACAGCAGAGTAGAAAATAATGATCCTAGAAGAAGCTTTATGCAGGCCAAGTTGTTCTCTCGACAACGTTGAGAGGAAGCGATGAAACGATAGGCGAGGATATGCATACAATAAGTCTAAAAAATAATCCAAACCAAAGCCAGTCGCCGACTCGATGCGCGGAGAACCAGTTATGGCGACGAAAATTCGAGCGCCGAGGACGGCCAGTATAGCTGAAGACAACAGCGAAGGCTGAAAGAGATGCGGAAAACGAATCCGCTGGCGCAGTTTAGGCGAGATGGAAGAACCTAGAGATGCTTCGGGGTAATAAAGTATCATTCCAAGTGCAGGAGCAAGTGTGTGGGACATTGGTACAATCCGCAATGCCGTGTTGGAACAGAAACCCTTTCTTCTAAGAAATGAGCGAGAAGTACAGAGCGATTCGAGGGACTCGAAGTTTTCTTAGTCACAAACATTTGAAGAAAGCATGCATTGAAGACTGAGAAAGGATAGGGAAAATAATTGTTATGTAGAAGTAATAATTGAAATGTAGAAGTAATAAGGAAAAGGGCATGAAAAAGGACAAAAAGATAACTTGCCGCGGGTGGGAGCCGAATCCACATCTCACGGATTACGCATGCGCTGCTTTACCGATTAAGCTACCGCGGCGGCCGTTTTTCCGTGCACTTTCCTGGGTGTTAGTGTATGTGTACATGATTAGCCATGGTAGTGTTAGCTATAACCAAGGCGGCGGATGTGGAACGTCCTTTCCTCGAGGGAAGTAATTCAGTCAGGAAGTACTCGGCAGCTGGCATATATGTAAGGGCACCGATATGCATGTGCGCACTGGAGATGGGTAAGTGCTTTGATTTG
Source organism: Dermacentor silvarum (assembly GCF_013339745.2). Classification (NCBI taxonomy): domain Eukaryota; kingdom Metazoa; phylum Arthropoda; class Arachnida; order Ixodida; family Ixodidae; genus Dermacentor; species Dermacentor silvarum. Next base: position 166,036,253 of record NC_051154.1, read on the forward strand.
TGTGGCCTTTAATCGCTCTCAGCTTCACAGCTTGCACCTCACGTCGCCACTTCACCGCCAGCTGGCTCCACCGCCGCAAACATAACCAGATTCGTCATGAATTAAAGTTGTCTTCTCGGAATTATTGTCATTGTTAGTGTGGTCCGCGACTTGGTAAAACGCGGGAAATGCCATGTTTCTGGTTTCAAAAGCAGATATAACGGCTTTACCGTGACCAGTAGGGTCATTAATCCGCACAGCATAGAGATCCGCCAAAACCCTTGAGGGGCGATATGTGTCCTGGATTTTTTTCCTTATTTTTCTTCTTTATTTCTTTGTTGCATGTACATGAACACAGACAACACAAAACAGAAATAAACAACAGCGCAAACTGTGAACTTAGCGTTGCGGAAGGGCAGTCAACATCTCGAAGCGAATGACACCGTCAGGACCACATGGTTGAAAGTTGTAGGGCTTAATGAACGCCGCTATCAATTAACACGCAGAAATGTACCAGCGTATATCGTGCATCTACATCGCAGTGTCTATGAGCCAAGCAGCTACTCTATATGGCATTCAAGCCCAGAAACCGTTACCGCGTTAAAGTGTACGCCACGTTGCCGATAGGTGCGCTGGGGTTGCACGACTTCGGGTCGTAACATGGATAAGTGGTCAGTAATAGCGAAGAAACTCTAAATACAGAAATGGTAATCTTTTTCTTATCGCTTAACATCGTCGTCGTCATCATCATCAGCCTATATTTATGTCCAGTGCAGGACGAAGGCCTCTCCCTGCGTTCTCCAATTACCCCTGTCTTGTGCTAGCTGATTCCAACTTGCACCTGCAAATTTCCTAACTTCGTCACCCCACTTGTTTTCTACCGTTTAATATATATGGGCTATACGCAATTTCTCTCGTTGTGTAAATACACTTGAAAAAACCAGGTTCAACACTCACTATAGTCGTATTCCTTCTTTCTGCCCTGCCATGCTTGCCACGAACTGACATGGAAATATAGGCATATTACTCCAGAAAGATGTGGATATCGCAATAAGTGCCCGTAGTTGAATATATTGATTTATCAGTTCAACTTCCGCCATCTCATGCAAATTGAGACTTACGCTGATTCGAAAGATCTATATTTACCCGCTGCGGTGGCTCAGTGGCTATGGCGTTGCGTTGCCGAGAGCGAAGTCGCAGGTTCGATACCCGGCCGGGGCGGCCGCATTCCGATGAGGGTGAAAGGAAAAAAAAAAAAACGCTCGTGTGCCGTTCTTGGGAGCCCGTTAAAGAGCCCCAGGTGGTCAAAATTCATCTTGAGCCCTCCGTTACGGTGTTTCTCATAACTTGCTGTTCAGTTTCGGGACATTAAACCTCTCAATTTAAATATGCATATTTTGTTTACGAAACAGAGTATTAAGGAGGTACGAGAACCACACGTTGGTGGTGTCGGCGCCTAAAAACCAATACCTGAAAAGAAGATTTAATATTTAAGCGGTTATTCAGTGTTATGCAGTAACAACCATTAGATACAACGGGCAGTGAAGATCAAAGAAACGATTTGGAAAATGCTGTCCTCCTATTGCATTAATTATAGATTAGGAATTAATAATATTAATACTGTTAAAAAAAGGAACATGAAAGTGCAAGAAAAGGCACCTTGCCGCAGGTGGAAGCTGAACTCACAACCACCGCATACGCGTGCAGTGTTTGACCAAATGAGATGCGGCGATGGCTCCTTCCACTATTTTGGGTAGTTGTGCACATATGTACATGTATATATAGGTACCAGCAGTGATGGAGGCATTGCGTAATCAAGGAGTACAGAAGGCATATGTGAATATCTTGGGAAATGTGTTCAAAGATTCCACAGCTACCTTGTTTCTTTAAAAGAAAAGTAGGGCATTACCTATCAAGAAAGGGATCAGGCAAGGAGGCACAATCTCTCCAATGCTATTCACTGCATGCTGAGAAGAAGTATTGAAGCTACTAGACTGGGAAGGTTTAGGTGTGAGGATCAACTGCAAATATCTACACAACATTCCATTTGCAGATGACATTGTCCTGTTCAGCAATACTGGGGATGATTTCAACAAATGATTGAGGACCTTAAGCAAGAAAGTGTGAGAGTAGGGTTGAAGATTAATATGCACAAGATAAACGTAATGTTCAACAGCCTGTCAAGGGAACAAGAATTCATGATTGCTAGTCAGCCTCTAGAGTCTGTGCAGCAGTACGTTTATCTATAGTCAATTACTCACAGGATACCCCGATCACGAGAAGGAAATTTGCAGAATAAAAATGGGCTGGAGGGCATACGGCAGGAATGACCAAATCCTGACTGGGAGCTTACCATTGTCGTTGAAAAGAAAAGTGTACAATCATTGCATACTACCGGTGCTAACATACGGGGCAGAAAATAGACCACGCAAAGAGCGATGTAACGGGAAAATGTTAGGCGTAACGTTAAGAGACAGGAAGAGAGTGGTGTGGATCAGAGAGCAAGCGGGGATAGCCCATATTCTAGGTGACATCAAGGGGGTGGAGCTGGGCAGGCCATGTAATGCGTATAGGATGGATAACCGGTGGACCATTAGAGTTACAGAACGGTTGCCAAGGGAAGGGAAGCGCAGTCGAGGACGGCAGAAAACTATGTGGTGTGATGAAATAAGGAAATTTGCAGGCGCAAGTTGGAATCAGCTAGCGCAAGACAGGGATAATTGCAAATCGCTGGGAGAGGGCTTCGTCCTGCAGTGGACATAAAAAAAATTGACTGATGATCATGATAATATGCTACCTTGCCGTGGGACTGTCAGCGGGCAATACTTACGGCTATTGCGGCATGAGAGAGAGAGAGAGCGAGGGAGAGAGAGAGAGAGAAAGGGAGGTTATAACCACGTCCGTGCCCGGTTGGCTTTATACACATTGGGAAGGCGAGAGGGATAAAGACTGATGAGAAAAAGGAAAATTAAGAAAAATAATAAAAAGGTGTTCAGTGTAAACACAATCGCGGAGGAATGCTCGCTAACCGTCACAAGCGTTTGTATACAGTCCAGTCGCCGTCAAGAAGCGTATAAGAATTTTGTGACCGTGCGCGTGCCTCCCAGACTGCTTCCGCCAAAGTCCCAAGATATTTGCTTCCGAGAATGGTCTGTCTAAGCGACTGACTAGCTCACTGAGCTTCGAAGAATGGGCAGTGGCCCAGAAGGTGCTTTACTGTCTCGTGAAACGCACGAAAATTGCATGCGACACTGTTGGTCATTCCTTTAAGGAACTAAAATACATTCGTAAATGTGACGCCCAACGACACAATAGAGTTCTGTTGCGACGAGAGAGTGCGGGTGGCAGGCGAAGCCGCAAATAAGGGTCGAGTGAATTCAAGCGGGAGTTCGTGAAACACGATCAATTCCACTGCCGATATGTGGTGCGGTGAGCAAGTGATTGAAGTTGCCGCGCAGAATCATTTCCAGAGTGGTATAGGCACCCGAAGATCTTGTTGATAGGATGAGCGTGCAGCATCATCTGCGCTGTCACTGCTGAGAAATACGTAAAACATGACAGGACGCGGGTTTCACGTATTACGTGATATCGGGAACAGCTAACTGCTCAGGCAACTGTCGTGTGCCACCGTTAGGACCCAATGCTACCAGAGTCGAGAACCTTGTTATAAAACGAGTGAAAAAAATCATTAATAATAATAATATCAATCAATTAATCAATCAATCAATAATTTTTCGTTCCCAGGAAAAACCATGAGGTCTAAGTGCTGGCGCACGCATACATAAGAGAATAATGAAAAAACAATAAATAAAAATAACAATCTTGAAAAGAGTGTACATACAACAAGGCGCAAAATAAATACATAAGAGAAAGGAGGAGAAGGACAGTTGAACAATATCTGAAACTATGACACAACAACGCAAAGCTCGTAAAAGAACAATGACAGCGAGTTGTGAAAAATATCGAGATCATGAAAGTGGGCGTTAATGACTGTGGATGATTGAGTGTTTTTGATGGCAGGCGGGAACATGGAAAGGTCTGTGTTCTCTGGTGATCTTGCGCGGAATACGAACCATGATACATCTGAGGAGTTCAGGGCACATGAGGATAATGTGAAGGAGTTTGATAAGAAGCAGAAGGTCAGCGCGATTACGTCGGCAGCGAAGTAAGGGCAATGACAATAATCAAACAGTGCTAGAGCAAGGCCCAGCGTCCGTGTTAGCAAAGCGGTGATGATATATGCTTAGAAACGTTTTCTGGTCCCGATTTATAATGTCACTGTTGGATCTAGAAATGCCGTTCCAGACGACCGACGCGTATTCGAGTTAAGGAAGACAAATTGTTGTGTACAACTTGCAGAACGGTGAAGAACTGAATTCTCTCGATAGTCTACAAACAGAGCCAAGCGTCCGCATACCCCCCATTGCAATGCGTTTAGTGTGACCTGAAAAGTGTAAGGTTGTATCACGAAGTACATCGAGATCATTGATATAGTGGACCTTACACAATGGTACAGAATCTACAGAATAAGAAAAAGAAATGCTTCCTTTTTTTTTTGTTGCAGAAAGTCCTGACTTTGGTCTGAGCAGCATTAAAGGTGAGGAGGAGGAGAGAAAACTTTATTTTCGTCAGATGCAGAGTTATTTAAATTACTGGGTTTCTTCTGCTAGGCGGCGTGAGGTGGCCGTAAGCCCTTGACTTTCAGCGACCTCCAAAGCCCAGTTGACGGTCCGCAGCTGGACCGCGGGATCCGAGCTGGACACCGCTACCTCGCAGTCTGAAGTGTTATTAAGTTGGAGTTCCACCCTAGGTTTGAGCCCGGGGCAGCCGCTGAATATATGTGTCAGGTCCGATTTATAGGCGTCGCAGTTCTTGCATTTAGGTGAGAAGCAGCCCGGATATATTAGTGAATACTTGTAAGGGTTGGCAAATGAGCCAGTCTGCAACTGTCTCCAGGTCACCCGTTGAAGCTTATCCAGTGATTTATGCGGAGGGGGGTATTTTTGACTGCCTTCGCGGTAGGGCATAGTAACTTCATGGAAAGTCACCATGCGATCCTTCGCTGAACCCAGGTCGAGGCCTCCCACCGCCCGGCTGACGAAACCTCGGGCATAATTGTGGGCAGCCTCATTTCCTGGGTGCGAGGAATGTGCCGGGACCCAGATGATTTGAATCTGGTGAGGTTATTATTTGTGTACCATTTAGAAAAGGAAAACAGCTCAGACTGTAGGATGCGACAGTCATCAACAGTATGAATTGCCTTAAAAATCTCTATGTCATTACCATATAGAAGGAATGAAGAATTCCGAATGGCGGAAATAAAATCATTAATAAAAATTTTTAAAAGGTGTGGTGCTAATACTGATTCTTGAGGGACGCCGCTAGTTGCCATGTAAGAAAAAGACGTTTGGCCATTGACGTTGACATAACATGATCTATCAATATGATAACTCCGCAAGAGATTTACAATTGACGAGTCAACACCAAAGTGCGTAAGCTTGATCAGAAGCAGTCAGTGGCTGACCAAATCAAATGCTTTGCTGAGGTCACAATAAATGGTGTCAACTTGCCCCCTTTGAAGTACCGGCGCGGAGATCTGTGTCATGAAACTTGCGAGATTTGTGATAGTAGAGCGGGCGGTGAGAAATCCATGTTGATTCGGAATCAATTACTTCTTCACAGTAAAAGACAATATGTTGTGAAGAGCAAGCTAAAAAATGTCACAGTTTCGCCCTAAGGGTGAAGCAATGAATGCGATAGCAACACAGCAATGTCATACGAAGTAAGGTGAGCGGCTTTAGTAGCAATATGAATTGTAGTAAACATGAGCTGATTAAGTAAGCAGGTGTGCTGCGGCGTAAGTAGACCGACATGAAGAGAGACTCGATGACCACGCGAAGGCGCGTGTGAAACGGTGGTGTTGATGAGAAGCGCTTCCCGTGGGCAGCGCGTGCGAAGGGACACACCTGTAGCGCTGCACTGCCGATCCGGGCAGCATTACATGTGTAGCGTGCGTTGGAAAATGTGGCCCGACTATTACTAACTGAATGAACAAGCGTGGTGTGAGCGCGCACAAACAAGCATGAATAGATCACACTGAATGACTGCAGACAACGACTGTCAAAACGCTGGCAGCAAGCCCATACGCTGCAGCGGGCGAAGGTACGTGCGGTCTATCGCTTCAACAGGAACTGAGCGGCGAATGCACAGTGCACAAAGGTCAGAGCCGTGTGGAGATAAGAGACGGTGCGGTCGAGACGAGCGCGGTTGTTGGCAAAGTAGAAGTGCGCCCCCCCCCCCCCCCCCGCTCCCTCCGGCGCTGGCTTCCCGCTTCCTTGCTTGCGCGTGGGAGAGATAAGAGACTGTGCAGGCGAGCGACGAGCACGGCTGTTGGCAAAGTAGAAGTGCCCCCCCCCCCCCCCCCGCTCGCTCCGGCGCTGGCTTTCCGCTTCCTTGCTTGCGCGTGGGAGATTGAGTGCGTTCGCTCTCCGTGATAGCGCGCGTCCCCGCACGCTTCCGCTCGGGCATACGGCGCGCGGCGAAGATTTTATCTATATGGAACCTCACGGCGACGACGACGGCGACGGCGACAGCAACGGCGACGCCGACGGCAGAAATCCGGTTGAAGTGTCCATATAACTGCTATCGCAATAAAAATCTTAGACGTGGCACAGAGAATAATTATAAATATCAGGCAAGTTTGCACTCGGTCGCGTAAAGCTTACGCGCAGCGATGCTTACTGGCTGCTACTGCTAGGTATGAACTTGGTTGCTGCTAGGTCTTAACTTGGTTTAACTTAACTACGCATGTAGGAAGGTATTCTCGAGTGATAATTTTCGGAGGTACCTTCCCTTTCGCGAAATTTCGCGTGACTATAGCGCTGGACGCGTGGGCGCCTACGAGCGACAGCGCTCCTGGCATGCCACAAACGCAGGCAGGCTAACCAAGGTTGGCACCTGAGTGCCAAGAACGCTGCTGCTTGCCGATGCCGAACGCGTTGGAGGCTAGCCGCTCGATATCAATCGGCCAGCTTCGCTGTGTCTTGAGCTTTGCGCGGCCTAGTGCAAGCTTTCGCCTTTTTTTATTGCGATAGCAATTATATGGACACTTAAACTGGATTTCTGCCATCACCGTCGTCGTCGCCGTCGTCGTCGCCGTCGCCGTGAGGTTCCGTATAGATAACATCATCGCCGCGCGCCGTATGCCCGAGCGGTAGCGTGCGGGGGACGCGCGCTATCACGGAGAGCGAATGCACGGCGGAAAGCAAACGCGACCGTCGCGCGTGGGGGTTTGGGAGGGAGGGAGGGAGGGAGGCGGGGCGACGCTGCGCTCCGGCACCAAAGGCCTATCTTGCAACCGGGCGCAAGGGGAACTTCCCACTCAATCTCCCACGCGCAAGCAAGGAAGCGGGAAGGCAGCGCCGGAGGGAGCGGCAGGGGGGGGGGGGGGCGCACTTTTACTCTGCCAACCTTCGCGCTCGTCGCTCGCCGGCCGCACTGTCTCTTATCTCCACACGGCTCTGACCTTTTCTATGCGCTGTGCATTCGCCGCTCAGTTTCCGTTGAAGCGATAAACCGCCCGCTGCGACGTATATGCGCTTGCTGCCAGCGTTTTGACAGTCGTTGTCTGCGGTCATTCAGTGTGATCTATTTATGTTTGCTTGTGCGCGCTCACACCACGCTTGTTCATTCAGTTAGTAATATTCGGGCCACATTTTCCAACGCACGCTACACATGCAATGCTGCCCGGATCGGCAGTGCAGCGCTACAGGTGTGTCCCTTCGCACGCGCTGCCCACGGGAAGCGCTTCTCATCAACACCACCGTTTCACAGGCGCCTTCTCGTGGTCATCGAGTCTCTCTTCATGTCGGTCTACTTACGCCGCCGCACACCTGCTTATTTAATCAGCTCATGTTTACTACAATTCATATTGCTACCAAAGCCGCTCACCTTACTTCGTGTCACATTGCTGTGTTGCTACCGCATTCATTGCTTCGCCCTTAGGGCGAAACTGTGACATTTTTTTCTTCTCCTGACTCAGCGCGCCGCGGAGAGAAGAGAGGCAGGGAGCTGGCGGTGCCATGGCTAACACCGCTACGCACCACAAATTACGGCTGGCTTAAACAGCTTCGCTGTTAATAATAATAATAATAATAATAATAATAATAATAATAATAATAATAATAATAATAATAATAATAATAATAATAATAATAATAATAATAATAATAATAATAAATATAGTTCCTCAGTTCGAGCGCCAGCATTCGCTAACCAGGTCAATGGCCCTAAAGGGCTATTAAGCGACATTTTTAAGTCACATAATGTGAAAAAAAAAGTTTGTGTTTCAGAAATGTGCGTTGCCCCCAAAGTAGCATGAGACGCTTGAACTGAAAGAAACTCTCTGGGGAAATCTTTTGGGCGTACGATCGAAACGACGAACTGACGCGCGCACACATACGAAGAAAGAAAGAAAGAAAGAAAGAGGGGGAAGAAGGGGGATAGCGAAAGGAAGAGAGACGATATTCTGCAGCCCTTTAGGGAGCACCGCTCAGCGCCTGAAGAAAGAAATAAGTGAGGAATGAAAATAAAGATGTCATTGGAATGAATGCTATCGAATTTCTGTTTGCTAGAGCCGGACAAATATTTACGGGGCTTCAAATGTTCGTGTGTGAACAGTGCGTTCACGGTTATAGACACTGAATTTTGAACAAACAGTACGGGTCAAACAGTTCCCTCGTTTCATTCTACATATGACAATCGATTATCTGATTTCCTGACAACGCAGTAGAAGGGAAACATTTTATATTTATTGATTCGTTTGCTTTAGGCTAAATTCAATCAACCATTCCATGCGTTAAACTTCTGATGCAAAACGCACCCAACACCAATTCGAAGAATTTGTCCCTAGGTATCATGTCACAGCGATCCCAGAAAGCATCCTTCAGTAGATAGTTTGATCAGAGTCCGTGTGCGCATGTTTGTGTGTGTGCGCGCAGGAGGGGGGGGGGGGGGGTTGCAACATATGCTACAGTAGCAGTTATTTTGCTCACGTGAAAGGACCACTTTTCGTCTATTTTAAAAAGGCGTGGGTGGGGAAGGGGGTGATACTGGTTCTGGTTTAATTACGGGTACTCGCTGTTGCTTCTCCGTTTTTAATTTCGCTGTTTTGTGTTTAATGCAAACACCTTCACACAGGTGCAACCACATTGCGTACATTTTCGACGCTTGCTTGGTGCGTACCTTCATTCATTTGAAGGAGCGCCAGGCCAACGCCGCGATCATGACTGCGAGGCATTTCATGTGATTACGACTTAAAGTGAGAAACACGCAGAACTCGCTTCACAAGTTTATACAGCGGGGTTATTGCGTTGGTTGCGATGACACCGAGTGGAGAATATGTTCGAAATACGTTTTATGCGCTTTCTGCCACTAATCAGGATCGTGGATTCTCAAATCCGTTTGTACGTAAAATCTGTTCACAAGACATGACACCGGTCAATCCGAAAAGCCGACGAGATGATGGCGCAAGGACGCCAGCCGATGCCTTCGAAAGGAAACGGCGTCTTAACCGTGCACCTGATATCTAGAGCAATCGTCAGGTTCATATACGTGCTTCAAAAGGTGGCGCAAGGATGGATACGAAAACAACCCGCTGAAAATATGTTTTCGTACCACTAATTGATGTGTAACCTATCCACTGATCCCTGAAGCGACTGAAGAATCTATGCTGTTCAATGTGCGGTTGATATCGAATTTGCTATCTTTAAATAAATTCTTATTTAAATAACCGACAGCCCGACACAGCTGTCCGTTGCGGTGAGATATCTGCGGCTGTGATGGGCCTGCGCATAGGCTGCGACATGAGGGCTGCTTCTCTTTTTAGGGCACAGTTTATGTTCACTTCCCTCATCTATTTTCTTTCATCACCCCCCCCCCCCCTTTCCACTCTGTGATAAACATATTGTTACGAGGAGGCGAAGAAGAGAAGGACGATGGTCCTGAAGACGACGAAAAGTGGACATAGCCTGGCTCGGCTCTCTTAAATCTCCGCGTCTTCTCTATTTATAAATACATACTGTAAATAGTTTTATACGCGTAACATTTGGTGGAGGTGCTGGGTACCCGTCTTCATCGCAAGGGAGCTCCGTAGCGGACGTCACATCCAGCTTGTGACACTGCCTCCTGGGGACAACACGTCGTCTACGCCCGCACCTGCACTATCGGCTACCCCCAATAGGTTGCCCTTCCGAATCCGCATGACACCGGCACATTCTCTGGTCTCGATAGTATGTTCGTAGAAGAATGGTTCGGCATGTACTAACGAGTCAGCAAGGGGAAGAGGGAACCCGACCATAATGCTGGCCAATGTCATTTTCTATCTGGACGGAACTCCGCGCGTTTGGTTCCAAACACATGAAGAGGAACTTACTAGCTCGGAGCTGTTCAAGCAGAAGCTGTCCGACCTTTTCGGAAATACTTCTGGTCTACAACTGGCCGCTAAGATGCAGCTCGCGACTCGCGCCCTAAGTGCTACCGAGTCATACGTCTACTATACTGAAGGCGTCCTCACCCTTTGCCACAAAATCGACATGTCTATGGGAGAGTCCGACAAAGTAGGACATATCCTCAAGGACATTGCGGATGACGCATTCAATCTTCTGGTATTTAACAACGTTTCTACCGTCGGCACCATCATAAAGGAATTCCGTCGCTTTGAGCTGTAAAAGAACCACCGTTGTTGCCCATCAATTTTCCTGACTGCCGAATACCGCAGCGACATCCTCCTGCATCGACCAAGACAGCCCGCCACCCTCATGCGACAACGTGACTCGCATTGTGCGTCGCGAACTCGAAGATGCGTTTCCCACCTCGTCCCCGCAGACGCCCTGGGATAACACTATCGCAACAATTTCCTTAATCCAGTCCGTGGCTCGGCAGGAAGTCGCTTACTTGGGCCTCCTATCAGCATGCTCTCTTAATCTCCCTGACGCCAGTATGATTCATCCGATGACCATGCCCTACCGCAGCCCACCCTTTACTTCCTGGTACCGGAAACCACCTGAATGGCGCACACCGGATCGAGAGCTCACATAGACAGCTCTGTCTGGAGTGAACGGCGTTGGGGTTGGATTTGTAACCTTTTTATTAAAAATAAAAAAGCAACTCCACTTGCCTTAAACGTTAGAGTCGTGTGCGGAAATCCTTAGCATTTCATTGGTTGTCGGTGTCTTCGTTTGCGGTTCCCATGGTAGCAGTTGTCTGGACCGTCTTCAGCGTAGACCAATTCGGCAAGCTTATCCCACCAGAGGGAAACGTCTTTCTGCTTGCTGTGGCGAAGTCGAATCAAATCATCCAATATGGATGGCTGGAATTCTCGCGGTATTTCGTGCATGATGTATTTAGTTACTGCCTTGTTCTTTGGGCAACAGCTCATCACATGCTTTGTAGCGGCTTATTGTTGGGATGTTGCCTACGTACCTTCATTTGGCTCGTCACCAAAGAAGAGAGGGCTCTCGTGTATTTGTGACCAGCATTCTCACAATTACTTGTGTTTCTCGCAGTCTGCTGCGGCATTTCCGGTAAAATAACATCGCATTCCCACTCCCCTCTTCTGCCTTGCTCCGCGAAGTGCAGCTTCATGGCCAGCTTTAGCATCGGTGGGTGAAAACAGGCAGGTTATAAGGGCACGGATTGTCGTCTATGTGCCTCTCGTGCTTCGCTGCCTGCCAATTCATTTTCTGTTACTCCGGCACGTGCCGGTACCCAATTATTTCGAAGAATAATTGCGCATGTTTGTCATAATTTGCGTTCGAGTTGATAAATTTCCTCAAGAATTGGCATGGGCACTTTTGTGGGCTAGAGCACGCATTGTGTGCTGCTTGCGAGTTGGTATAAATGTGAGTGTTTTTCTTAGCGTTGCAAACCTTGTAATGTTCTTGTGGCCATTATAGCTGCTAAGATCGCATCAGCCAAGTCCATAGTGGTAGTGCCGTTGGCTGCGGCATCTATTCACGCTTGAGAGAAATGTTTAGCCGCATCTGTATAAATAATGACTAATTCCTCATTATTATTTAATCCGAGCACGTGGTCATGTGCTTTCGCCAGGTAACGTCATCCCTCTCTATTTTTCCTTCCATCATTTTGCGGTGCAGGTTTGCCGTCAGTGATAGAGCGATCATTGATTAGAATAGCTATGTTCTTGTCATAAAAGGAGGAGTGCTCGCTGTGGACGTGAAGCCGCGTATTGTCACCGTATAGCAAACGGTTGGTAAGTATCTCTCGTCCTGATGAGTATCTCTCGCCCAGAATCATCACAAATGATGATTCTGGGCCTGTTTGGCTTCATCGCCGAGTTCTTTTAGTGGGTTTGAGTTGCTGTGGATGTACACGGGTCTTGCAGCTTCGCTTCGTACGCATTCGTAGACCTATACTGACCCTCATGCCTTTGCGATGTATGTTTTTCATCTCTTCTGCTTGTCTTGAAGTCAGGTTATGGTAGTTGAACCCGTACAATATCCGTAAAGTAATGAGCGCTTAAACGATTTGTCTAGTTTCCCGTTCCTTCGTGCCCCATCGCAATGTTGTGATAGGCCGCATTACGGGAAGGAAAAGATTGCATTTTTGGTTATTTTGGATATCCATGTCGTTCTTGTTCCGTCTTGATCAATAAATGCTCCCAGAATCCTGATGGAGGGGCGCCGTGCAATCGCCTGGTTTTCTTGTTGTAGATCGAATAGTTGTCAGATTTTCTCAGCTCTTCTTTGCGGTTTGTTTAAGACCGCGACATATCCTGTCTTTTCAGCTAATGCTTTCATGATAACATCCTAGAGAAAACTGGTGATTGCATCGGGACCTTGTTGAAGTATCTGTTACTTTTCTCCCACTGATCCTCTGGTAGCCCATATTGTGATACCGTTGGCAAATACGGCGTACCGTAATCCTAATATAGTATCTAATCAGTGTGGGACCCATGCCATCAATAGATTAAACAAGGTCGGTGATAGTACCGCCACTTTCGGAACGCCAACGTTATTTTTTTGTGACTGGTTTGTATGCTCATCCATCTAGATTTGGCCCTTTTTGTTGGGTTGAAAGTGGGTGCGAAATCCTCCCATTGAGTGGTGGAAAGTTTTTCATTGCATATTGGGTACGAGATTCAGTGTTAATACTTGACCTAAAGTGCAAACAAACAGAAAAAAACAAGGACACAAGAAGGAAAGCCAGCAGGACGACAGGCCTGTCTGGCTTTCCTTTTTGTGTCCTCGTTTTTTTAATGCTTTAAGTCAAGTAAAACTTTTTAAGAAGTCGCCCAAATTTTAGTTATTGCATGAGAGTCAATATAGCGCCATTATTTCCATGCCTTTGGATAGGTCGCTCGTCAGAGATATGGGCCTGAGGTCACGTTCTTCTGTAGCCGTTTTCCGCGGTTAGGGTACAACCAGCTATTTCTTGCTTCGCTGAAATAAATGTGGGCTTCGTGTTCTGTTAGCTGAATGTTTATCAGCGGGGGCTTCGTAATTTTTTGTCAGGGTTTTCCGGTCCCTTCAAGGGCATCCAGTGATTCAGCGCTATTAGTGTTGGTCTTAAAACAAAATTAAATTCTGGTGTTTTCGGAGCCAAAACCACGATATGAATATGATGCACGCCGTAGAGGGGGACTCCGGATTAATTTTGACCACTTGGGGTTCCATAACGTGCATCAAATGCGTGGTACACAGGCGTTTTTGCGTTTCGCCCCCACCGAAAGGCTGCCGCCGTGGTGTCGATATTAGGAGACACAAGGAATTTCTGCGTGCTTTGGATACGGTGCAGTCACAGCGCAGGTGCCGTATTCCTACTTTGCAGTTCAAGATAATTGGTGGTGGAGAGCGCTGTGTCATTGTATTTCACCTCTCCCTGTGGGTTTTTTAGCTTTTTAGTATTTTAGTAGTGTTTTTAAATTGATTGGGTCGCGCATGTTGATACCAGTATAACAAACTTCGGGCTCATTGTTACTTTCTGGGATAACTACACGCACAGGAAGCAGCATTGTTTGGGCGGCCTGCTTGCCCGTGTAGAAAATCCAAGGCCAAGAATTATATACATCGCTTCGATCCACTTCTTTGAAAAGCGAAGTTTGCCTTCCTGTTTTTCTAAGCTCGGTGCATTTCGAAATAGGAACAGCCTCATAATAAAAGTTGTCGAGCTATTGGAGGCACCTGAACACAAAGTTCCAATCAATTGACATAGAAGGGTGAAACACGCTACAGGGGACACTTCAACAAATAAGTCAAGCGAGAATGCGAATTAGAACCCGCTGACGGCGAAAAGGACCGGCGCTCAATTCCCAACTTAAAAAAATAAATAAAAAAAAAGTGTCCATAGTCCTGAGCTATGCGCTACTGTTTTGCTTTCCACCTTGTGCTTCACACATTGGCGCTGTTTATTTTACAACGTCGCGTCAATTCATCCATAGAAGCGCGCACATGCACGCACGCACAAAGCGCGAAAAAAAAAAGGGCTGAAGTGACGTCCAGTTTTCAGTTCGGCGCCCGACCTCTGCCAACACGCGAAGCTGCGGTGTCATTAATCAAGGTGACAGGGCTGGCCTCATCGCTGTCCCGCCTCAGGTTTCATTTAGAGGTCGTCAGCATCAAGTGTCATCCCTCGTTTAAGCGACAAAAATATGGACCCATTAAGCGTGCGAAAATGCGTCTCTGCCTCCACGAAAAGCGAACTTTATGTGAGAGGAAAATATGTTGATGTTTCCGAAACGACGCGGGAACAGTCGACGTACAAGCGCCGGTTAAAGAGCGACGGCCGGAATGCGCGTGATAGTCTAGCTAAACAACAGTTTTACCATTTGTTGCCTTTAAATTTGATATCTATCGAGTTATTTTGGGCTCAGGTTGCTCGGGAGTAATAGCATTTTTGAATGACATCAATGATGCGGACGAATTTTCTGGCACTCCGAGTACTACTGTGACGCCATGTTCGTGCATTGGCTCGGTACCTCAGATATTTTCATTGTTATCAAGTTTTGAAAGATGGGAACTGCAGGTCCTATCGAAAGCTAGATACTTGTAGAAGGAAGAAACACTTCACAGATATTTGTCGTGGTCGTTGTTGTTGCTGGTACATTTCTCTTGATATACTCGCGCACTGGCAGCCTCATAATAAATAAATTTAAGAGTAGTGACTATGTGGCCCGCAAAGTATTTAAAAAGCCAAATTGAAGCATCAGCCTCACATTTCCTGGGGCCAAGCCAGTCGTCCGAGAAAAGCGTCTTACAAGACGAGTGTTGAATTTGAGTCTGCAGCTTTCTTGTGTGAGCTTGCAATCGCATTATGGCGTTGTGGGAGCTCCTCAAAAAATGCTCGCGATTTAGCCATAAGTTAGTCCATGGTAATAGCGTTACCGGTATTTAATCACATAAAACATTTCTTCCAGAAAAATGTGTCACAACTGAGCACGTGAATTTACATTGAAACTAGGCAAAAAAAAAATGCAGGGTATTGCTGCAGTATGCATTTTTCTCGCATTTCTGTGACAAAGCTGAGGCGGCAAAGAAGAGATGTTCGGAAAGAGGTCACCCTCTCCTACTTAACGCATTAACCAAGAGAGAGAGAGCTGCAATAATCATTTTTTCTTGTAAACATGGCAAGTGTGCAAGTTCTCGAGGTTCAGCGCATTGTCAGAAATCTTTAAGGTTAAATGAATGGGCCTGTTCAAGAAGAAGCAAAGAATGACTTATTCCTCCGTCGTTTTCTGGGATATTCGGACAGTAGTTTTTGTAATTGATAATACGCTCGTTCTCCTTCTCTAATGTGAAATAATTGTTTTCGTATACTCACTAAATAGTGTAAAAAACTATTTCGCTTTTTGCATTCCTTCGCCTCACTTTAATGAAACTTTGCTGTGACTGATTTCACTTGCATGTCTTTCGACAAGCCTGTCCCCATAGCCCCAACGATCACCTGAGCACCATTATCCCGTAAAAATAATTTAGATGCCAGGCCACGCTGCATTGAAAGGAAGAAGACAGAATTGAATTGAATTCGGGGGTCTTACGTGGCATAACCACGATTTGATTATGAGGCACGCCGTAGTAAGGGACTCCGGATTAATTTTGACTACCGGGGGATCTTTAACGTGCCCCCCAATGCATGGGACACGGGCGTTTTTCTATTTCACCCTCATCTAAATGCGGCTGTCGGGGCCGGGATTTGATCCCGCGACCTCATGCTTAGCAACGCAACACCATAGCTCGCTAAGTCCCCGCGGCGTGTAGGAAAAAGATAGAGCTGGCCAGCTCGACCACGTTACTCCCCAGCGGGCGCGTCTGACCTGCATATCCCAACGGAGCATCGTCATCAGACCAAAACCCTCGAATCCTATTGCATGCAGTGCCGCCTGTTCCCTCCAGCCAAACCAAAGCATCCCTCACGAGACTACAGAGAACACTCATCCAATAGGCGCGAACGCGTTGCACACTACTGCGCTGCGAATTACGGAGGCACGGAAGCTCTTCCGAAATGCTGAAATTGCTGTGGTTACTCCAATACCCAACCACGCCTCATCCGGAGCTGGTCTTTCCTTTGACTTCTTCTCTTACATTCTTTCTCCCCGAATCCTCGGCTTGGATAACTTGGGCTGCATGGGCAATGAACCAGCGATTCATGGCTGTGACGATCAAAGCAGCTCCCGAACATGACTTCAGAGGATATACCCAAGAGTAACTCCCTGTTCATCTGCTGCTGCTGACATCTGGGCATTACACCACGCCGGGATACAACATGATCGCAGAGGGGCCCTACTCTGCAGTCCATTGACGATTTGATAGCACCTAAAGTTTGCTCGCTCACGTGTGCAATCTATGGCGACATCACTACGCTGACGACTACGGCGCAACGATGAAATCGACGCAGACGGTGGCATGACGACTACACGACGGCACAACAACAGCAACAATAACGATGTCACTTCGTTGAGCGATACACATGACAGCGAAAAGGTTCTTTATGACAGCAACACCCGCAATGAGAGCTGAGCTGAACTGAAGCTGCGCTACGGACGACCTCGCTTCAGTTGGACCTGGATTAGCCGATTTGTGCGTTTTGTTATCACTGCTAATTAACAAACCACCTCGAAATTTCGAAAGTCTTATCTTTATCTCTGCAACGGTCTTTGCGCTGTAAGTCGATATGAATTCTAGCATGCCCGTCAGAACAACATAAAATTTGCACTCTGACCGTTACACTGTATATACAGCTTGGCATTACAGACGCTCAGACTCTCCAAAGACGCCGCTGCTTTACTCAGTAGCACAGAAACCACGACAGTACGAGACACACCGTAGAGTAGAGCACTGCACGGGCTCGGGCTTACCCGAAAGCCCGAGCCCGGCCCGGCCCGTGGGCCGGGCCGGGCCGGGTAGAACAGTTTTTTCACGGGCTCGGGCCGGGCTCGGGCACGGCGTGTGCTTTTTGACCCGGGCCCGGGCCGGCCTCGGGCTTTGTGGTGGTGTGCATGTAACGTGCAGTGAGTTATTTTCGGGCGTCTCAACTATGAAAAACATTATTTTTCGGTCTCGGGCCGGGTTCAGGCCGGTTTCGTGTCGCGCTCGGGCCGGGCTCGGGCCTAAGGTAAAGGGGTGGCGGGCCGGGCCGGGCGGGTAACGTAGATTATTTCCGGGCCCGGGCCGGGCCCGGGTCTCACCATAAAAGTTTTGATCGGGCTCGGGCGGGCCGCCCAACGTAAAAACGGGCCTGGGCCGGGCCCGGGCTGAAAAAATCGGCCCGTGCAGTGCTCTACCGTAGAGCTTGATGCGTCATCTATACCTTTTTTTTGCCGCATGCCAGACACCCTGGCACACCTTCTACTGCCCTTCAAGAACACCCGAGAAAGCATCGCAGCGACACACACAGAAGCAGCAGACGCAAACCTCCTCACTGAAACAAAGGAGGCTGCGATCTCCAAGCCGGACCAGGTCGACCAGCGCGAATTCGTCGCCCGGGCCCGGTGGGCGATCCAAGCTTCCTGGAATAAGGGACCCTCCCACCTCGAGCGACAAGTCTCTGTTTCAAATAAAGCTTTATTCATCATCATGCCGCGTTTGCTTTCAGGTTTTTAACCTCTGTAACGCAGACATAATTTATTAATCTCGCAAATCAAGTGCTTTCTTTTCAATAACAACTAATTTTCTAGTAGAGAAAACACCAACAACACTGATTTTCAGGGACAAATGTAGATATCATTTTTTTTCTTCTACTTAAATTGTTATCGGCGAATCATCTATATGAGGGCAATCTTTTCCTCCATGGCAGAAAATTCCAAAGCTATCACAGGTGGCGAGCCACAGGGAAAGGTTCCCTACCTTCAGCAAAAAGCAATGTCACCCCATGTACAATTTACCTTAAGCTTCGTTCGCACACGCACGAACAACGTTTGGGTGCACTTACGCTGCAACTATGGCAGTTATAGGAAAAAAAAAACAATCGCAATGACTAGAATAAATTGGACCTGCAGCATAGATGACGCCAATATTTCAACCGTAGCAATGCTGCCGGAGGTGTGGTTTTCTTCTTGCTATTTTCTTAGCAGCCACCTGAAGAAGCCTTCAGTATATTTGTGTTCATCCTAATTAAATAATAGTTCTGAATAATTAACTAACTCTTAAACGAATAGGTTTGTGCCTACAATGTAGAAACTCGATGTTTCGGAGCACATTTGAAAACATCAGTCTGAGTTTGCTGAGTGCTGCCTCTTGCATGCGCAGCTCTTTCAACATTTTCCGCTGGCGTTTTTCAAGCACGCGTGAGAGATCTCGACTAGTCAGCAATAGCACATCGCGAAAAGTTAGGTGGCATAAAGACAAGGCGATAAAAGAACACCGCTTTTCTTTGGTGTTTTATTCTTACGCCGGGTACCCTCTTTCTGTGCGCTGTTTTTCCTAATGGGCTTCTTCAGATCAGTGGAGCCATATCACAACTCTTCTCTTCCTCATTACCGGCTACCTCGTAGCCAATAAAAATGGCATAAACCGTGATCGCCGACAAGCAGCTGCAATAAACACCCGCAAAAGCGCATGCCCTGCCCTTTCTGTGCACCTTAATTACCAAAACAAAATTAATCGGCGAGGTCAAGGGCCCGTGGATGCTGCAGCTGGTCAGTATGTTGTGCCTCTATATATGCGCGAGAGATTTCCGTGCGTCTAATTTTATTCGGCCCTGCTCCATTAATCACACCTATTTCTGTTACTCGTTTTCTTACCCACTCCCCGGTGTTCCACGTGCCAAGCGCAAGAGCATTAATCATGCTCATTGACGCAGGCTGTAACTTTTCTCATGTTTCGCGATTAATCCTGCGCGCGAACACGTGCTTTCCCAACATTTAGTTTCAACAGTGCTCCTTGGAAATCGAAGGCAATGCTGTTCGTGGTTTCAGATTTTAAATATGCACACGCCCACCCTCATCCTAATTACTTCGAGGTTCATTTGAGCTCCGGTTTCTCCCTCTTTTCTTCGCGGGGTTGGGATGCGTAAGGAGCAGCGAAGGCAATGTCGAAAGAGCTCTTAATTTTCGAAAAGCTCTTAAAGCAGCGACGGCTCGCAGGCAGAGCCGTCGCTGCCTATGGTGTTTGTGTCACTATTAATTATTCCTGCAGGCCTTTTCCGGCGCCTGTGTGTAAATATACACATCACAGAACATTTCTTTTGCTAGCAAGACTCTAACTTCAGAACTTTTACAACTTAGTTAAGCTATGTTGAGTAAGCTGAGAGTGCCCGAATACTATCCGAATGTTGAATTGCCTATGGCTTATTTATTTATTTATTTATTTATTTATTTATTTATTTATTTATTTATTTATTTATTTATTTATTTATTTATTTATTTATTTATTTATTTATTTATTTATTTCATGATCATTCACCAGGAACCCCTTGCTGCGTTTTCATGGGACGGGCATTGATTGGCCAATAGCCGTTCCGGCGATTCTTACAAGTTAATGAAATAGACAGATAGTAAACGGGACCATGGCAGGGATAATGTAACAATTGTATTCCAATGCCAATCCATTTTCCCGCTTCGTCACTGGTCCGAGCGGCACTCCGCCTGCCTCATATCACCGAGATCGGCCATTCGTCAACGGAGGACGATAGGAAAAAAATAGAATTGAGCGAAAGGAATCCCTTAAATTATACCTGCCCACGTTGCTCACCATTGACACAGGCGGCAATGGTGAGAGGTCATCCAGTTCGCTGGCAAGCCTGGGCTCAGACTCGTGGGCCAACCGTTTTTTGCCTCCCTGAGTGTCCGCATCTCACGAGCACGACACGAGTGAACACGAAAAAAAAAAAAAAAAAAACAAAAAAAAAAACAAAGGTAACACGATACCCCCTCGGATTCTATGGGGTATGGACACCTCTTAGCTTGAAAAAAGTATAACGAAACCTCGCAATATTGCGCAGACTATAGCACTTACACGACGATGCAGTCAACCCTCGAGACCCTTGAGAGAGCCGGGCGGTCAGAAACAGCACGAAGTGAGAGAATAGAAAAAGAGTCATTAGCCAAGCGGGCCACATTATCGGAGCTGTTCGGTGCCTGTTCATCGCGCGGCGAAAGAAAATCACCGGAAGCGAAACAAAGCAGAAAAGAACAACGGTCCACAAGCGGACGTTGTTGTGTGCTCCGCAGTGCATGACGCACATACATGCCATTGTCAGCGCTGTAGTGCGGTTGGTATTCTCTATGGGCCTCGCTGATGACTGTTATCCCTCCAAGTATATGAAGTAGGAGGGGAGGGGGGGATGGGGGAGCGAAAAACAAACAAGTAGGAGCTTTTATGCACCTGACTCTTTCCGTCGGCATTTCCATTTCATCGTCACGGAGGGTAAAGAAACAAGAATAAGAATTAGTCGAAGGAGAATGGAATGACAGACCGGTATACTATAGTGAAGGTAGCGCAGGTATATAGCGCGAGGCAAAACGACGGTAGTGGAATTGCCGGATTACTTGTGGAACAACCGTTCTACCGGGACAAAAAGGCAATCCCGCGGGCCCCCGCCAGAGTCCTCGCCGATGTAAAGCTCTCGCTTTTAAGCCAGGCTGGCCGCACTATTTCTCGCAACACCATTCGAGCTTTTTTTTTGTTTTTTTTATTCTTTTTTTTCTGTTCCTTTCGTTCGTTACATCATTAACTAGCCTCTGGTATGCTGCGAGCGCGTGTCATTCGCTCACTCGACACCGTATACAGATACGCCATCGTATTTCGACTCCTCCCGAGATACTTGGGTGAGGGAAAACGGGGCGGTGCTAGGAGGCGCTGGAGAGATAAATTTCCTCTCTGGCACGAAAAACCAAGGCAGTGTGTAATCCTCTCAACGCTTCGAGCTAAATAATTAGCTTTCAACGGCTTTCTCGTCGCTGCTTGGGCGCATTTTGAAGCCGCAGGGGCGTCATAATTATTTATCGTGCGTTAGCGATTTACGCTGTTGCCCGCCTGGATGGCGCAATATCTTTGCGGACAAAACCAGCGGTCCTTTGTTGCCAGGGCCGAGGGAAGGGGGGGGGGGGGGGGGAGGAAGGGGGGAATGAGCTGGGCAGAGCAGGGGTCATAAAAATTAGGGTCAAGGAATTCATGGAATTTTATGCTTTACACGAAGCTTCTCGTTTGTTGGGGGTTTAATTTCTTTTGTTAAAGGCTGCGTCGGGAAAGGAATGAGGTGTTAAGAAAATACTACTCGCCAGCTGCAGCATTCAATTACCACGTGATGTAATAATAAAAAAAGAAAAAGAAATACCATGCTTACGCACAGCGGATATTTAAAAAAATGAACGGTTATATCCACGCCGCCGATACCAAAGAACTAATATTCTACCTTGAGTTAATGTTGATTCGGAGCTCCTGCCATAGATTCCATTTCCGTCCCCAAGTGTTGTATAAGTTCTTGCATGTTAGCTGTTAGGTTTTATTTTGACTTGACATGCCTCTTATAGCCCCGAACATCCAAGATAGATGGTTTGTGTGCTTGTTTCGCACTATAATCTGTTATCGTAACTCTACCTCCCCCTCCCCCCCCCCTCCCTTTTTTTTTTTTGTCTTTATCGTTCACGTTGCGGGAAGGAGATGTATTGACGATAGCCGAAGCTGCATTTGCGGGTGCTTTAGGTGTGTTTTAAGGCCTGGCAAATCGAGAGAATAAAGAGGCTCTTTAATGAATCCTGGAGAGGTATGTCTGGCGGCACACCTAGCGTGCTTCTCCAGATGGGTAAAGTGTGTTGAATGTTTTATGCGTTTCATACTGTTACGGATTCTACGTGTTTTAAGTGACCGGGCCGTTTCTCGTATAACACTACATGATAGTCATGCATTGCGGTGTATAGCTTGCTCTCATTGTTATATATTGAGAGATAACTGAATTAAACGCCACCAGCGCTTGTGCCCGACCGCCGCGGTGCCATTGGCTCTCACAGAATGTGAGAATGACTGCTGTGTTGAAACCCATGGCAGCTTACTGTTGCCAACGGCGGCTGCATGGCGCACCAACTACAAGGTATATGTGCACTTGGTACTGGAGGTTCTAAGATGCCCATACATTCAAATAATGGAAGATTATGGACACTGGAACCATTTGGTTGACGGGCGGAGTCTGCTCGCGGAACAAAACCTGGCGTGGAAGAAACAAGAAAACGAAGCCGTGTTTTCGTGCTGCTTGAAACTAGCCAAAACATTTTGCACACATTTAATTGCATGCGCACATTGGAACGCGCGCGGATATACACCAGCCAACACACACACACAAACACACACACGCACATGCAAACTATTGCTTTTCAAAGGAGTCTGTCTAATGAGTCAAGCCAAATTATTTGAATTTTGGGGTTTTATATGCCAAACCCACGATCTGATTGATTATCTGGTTGAGTGTGTACCGATTATGAGGCACTCCGAATAGTTTTGATCACCTTGGGTTATTTAACGTGCACCTAAATCTAAGTACACAAGCGGTTCTTTTTTTTTTTTTTCATTTCGCCTGCATCTAAATGCGGCTGCCGTGACCGGGATCGAACCCGCGACTTAGATCTCGGCAGCGCAACGCCATAGCCACTGGGCTATACCGCTGTGGGCTTGTCTAAAAAGTAAAGTTGAACAACGGACCTCCCACTCCTGGTACGAAGAGTAAACTGAGTAAACCCTTAACTCCTTCGTTGTTTTGTCTCTAGAATAAGGTCACCACTCGCAGGAATCTGCAGGGGAAGGCCCCTCTTTGGGCTAACACATACGTAGTTTTCTAGATCTTTGTGATAAATCATAGCGCAGAGACGTACACCGTGTGCATTCAGTGACCCGTGTGCATTCCATCACGAATCACGAATTATGATGCCCTGTAAATACATGTGTCAAAGTTACATCATTTTATTCCGTGGTGTTGTTGACTCCACTCAAAGAAAGTCAGGGTGGTAGGACGATTCCTTGTTCATCTTCTAAGGAGTCCTCGAATTAAACATCGTAATTAATTAACAGTCTATTTTTAGAAATCTTTGCTATCACGCAAACAAGGACGTGATCACTACGACCAGTGAGTCAAGGAGCCTAATGGGCGACACAGCGAAGGAACCCGTCGTGCTGACGTGGTGGCTTTGGTGTTGCGCTGCTGAACACGGGACAGCGGGATCGAATCCCTACCGCGGTGCCCGCACTTCGATGGGGGGGAAATCCAAAAACAGCGGTGTGCCGTGAATTGGGTGCACGTTAAAGAACCCCAGGTGGTCAAAATTAATCCGGAGCCCCCCACTACGGCGTGCCTCATAATCATATCGTGCTTTTGGCACGTAAAACCCCAGAATTTAATTTAATTTAATTTTAACACAGCGAAGGAGTACACGACAGATCAGCAGGGCTGTCATTCGTAAAAATCGCTTACGCCAGATTTGTGCGTAACGGCAAATCCCAGCCAGTCTAGATTCTGGACATGCCATTAGTGAAAGCGGCCGCCCAATGGCAAAGATCGCTTACGAACGAAACGCTTTGTGAATTGGGCCCGAGATGAGTGCAGGGAGTGGAAGGGAGGGAGCCCACGTGAACCTTATCGCAAGACCAGATATTTAGTAGACGTAGCTGCGGCGCCCATTTTTGGCGCAAAATTCTTCGCACTATTGTTATGGAGCGTTTGTGCGTGAACGCGACGATAGTGCATGCAGCAGCGCCTTGCAACGTGAGGAGGTTCTGGAGCTGCTGACCAGCGCCAGCTGCTGGTCAGCCATATCTAATATATATCTGTGTACTTTCTCTAACCGACGTGACTGTGCGAGAAAAACTACGATTGATGAATGCCATGCTTTATTTAACAGAAACGGCGTTTTCAAAGGAATCAAATTCACTAAGCTATTCTATGTATTCTAGGAATTTTAATTTCATGGCATTCTCATTCTTCGCAAATTTTTTGTCTTACGTTAACCATTTGACGAATTTTACGGGCGTTCACATCCAAACTTCACAAGCGTTTCGGCCAAAAATTCAGCTTTCGGCCAAAACCTTCAGCCATAACTTTAACGGCTACTCGCGTAGACTCAATATCCTGCCCGGCAAATCCTGTTCGTGTCTTGTGCGAATAGGTATTCCCGACAGACGACGTTTCAGGGCAGCTTTCGAATACTCGGCCGCTCGTTAGTTAGTCATGCCCAAAATGACTGCCCTTGACCTGCGTACACATACCGAAGTGGACGAAACGAGGTTTGTAAGTAACCTCGCACCTCGCAACTGCTTTGCACATCGCAGAACGAGGACATAATTCAGTGCGTGAGTAAACTTTTGCGGCGAATAATTGTTTCACCCCGTAGGGAGAGGGACGAGACATCGGGAGTGGGTAAATGTTGCGCTGCGTTGAAATATTTTCGCTCCTCCGTAAGCGGAGCACATAACGAACATGGGCCGTTAATTACAAGTCATGTCGCCACTAATGAGGCTACCAGACGGGTGCACGGCGATCGGGCCGTCCAGATGGCGAATCGCGTCTGACGCATCGATCGGGCTTGCTAACAAGCTTGGCGACGAGCAGAAGACAGCCACTGGGCACGTTTCAGCCACCGCCGGGGCTGCCCACAGCGAATAGCTGAGACCTTGTCGGTTAAGCGCACTACCTGAACAAGCTTACAATGACGGACCGAGTACGTGTGCTACGACACATGTGTAAACGGCGCACAGCGGTCGCTCAGCGGTGACGCCACTTCGCTGCTTCGTGCAAGGTCGAGCATTTGGTTCGTTGATGTAGTGAGTGGCCACTTTACAAAGGGAACGGAATCCCGAAAGGTCGGGTTAATCAGATTAATTACACGTAAAAGGAAGCCACGCGGTTGAAAGTATTCTACATCCATCCATTAGTTACATCTTCTGTCATAGCTCTCGTTTAGTGGAACCTAAGACCACAGTCAATCAATCATATAGACCAAGCGTGGCTAAAATGAATATTATTATGATTTCCCCATGTTTCCTAAATTCAGTTTATGAACCAATAAAATTAAAATTTCTGCTGTCAGTGCTATTTTTTTTCGCTATGTACCTTTCTCTCGCTCACCTGGGGCCGAATTCAGAAATTCAGGAAGTTTTTTGTCCGTAAGCGCCTCTTGCCGTTGGCCAGCCGCCTCCGCTAATAAATGTTGTTCAGCGTAGTTCATTGGCATATGCTCTCATGAATAGTTTTAGCATAAGAACTTTTTTGTGAATATGAACCGTGAGCCTGTATTTGCAAAAAAACGTTCTTACGCTAGAACTCTTCGTAAGAGCAGATGCGAGCCAATCGATCGTGCTGCTGGACGTATAATAAGCGAAAGCAGCCGGCAAATTTAGCTTACAAACAAAAAGCTTTGTGAATTCGGCCGCTGATCCTGCTTATTTCCTTATTATATTAGCGGTTGCTACGTGTAGTTTTTTCATGAGCCGTCTGGGCGTCTGAGCGTTGCTTACGCTAAGCTGGCACAAGAGGCTCACAGACATCTTCGACGCGAAGTGCATCTCGTCTTTGAAGATAGGGAAAGGGAAGGCTTTGGGAGAGGATCATGCAAGGAGATAATACGCAAAACTGGCGAAATTATGCAGGGTGTCACCAATAAAAAAAATCAAGAACGTTGGCATTGGCGAAGTAGGGTTTACTCTATTTTATTGGTGACATTTTTCAATCTGTGTTATCACAAAACAATTGGTGCGATCAAATCAGGTTATCTACAATACGTTGCCATAACAATTCTGCTAACAAGAGGTGTACACTTGACCCTTCTTCATTACGAAACAACTCGCAGGTGAGCTAACAGTAAGGAATCTATAGAAACTTAGTAGCGCGACAGAAATGCGACACGAAGAAAAGTGATCTGCGTGCCGTGTGGTTGTCATCTACGTGTTGCGTTTTCAGCGCGGTGCTGAGTTACTCTGCCTCTCTTTGCGTAGCGCAAATGAAAATGAACTACTCATTTAGAATAATTTTTTTTTGCTTCGGTTCAGAAGTCTGCTACCACATGTCTATCAGTGGAGTGTCGCATAGATATGCGAGTAGAAGGCGTGGGATCTCCTAATGAACTGTCTTAGGCCCATCGGGGACCATTATCGATTGCACACACGCGTTTGGAAGTCCTCGTGTTGGCAGGTAGTCAATTAGAGTCTTCCTTTCGATATTGGAGCGCCGGCATTTCCGGACATTTTGTGCATAACGGAGAGGAAAGCCCATGCTAGAGAGCAAGCCGATCCTGTGCTTATTGTATAAATCATAGTGGCTTCCGATCGCTTAAGCCCCTTTACTACTACGGCTCATGTGGCGGGGTCCAAAGCAACCGTAAGTGGCCGCGAATTACGTCTTTTGAGAACCAGCGGTTGACCGGTTCTCTGACTGTTGGTGGCCTCGAGAGCGCTTCTTTTACAATAGTGTCCGCGCTTTCATTCCCAGTGAGGCCAGCATGAGAAGGTATCCATTGGAAGACAACATAACATTCCTTTCTGCTAAAATTCTTGATTAAAGCCAGTGATTTTTGACAAAATTTGTTTAGTCTTGTTTGAAATCATAGCCGTAGTGGCTAGTACTGGTTAAATAAAACACACAGCAGACTTGTACGACCTTGCAGAACCACACACCAATTTCCAGCGCAGCTGTTTCATTCGTGCAGATGTGTTAAAAAGTTCAATTACCTTTAATATACACACTCTAATACGTAGCCCGCAAATGGCTCTTGGCATGAACTCCATTTGTGCAAATTTGAACTCCGTGTAACATATCGTCCTCTCATGACACCGCTCTCGCGACCCAAAAACTGCGAACGACTATAATGGTGACAGAGATGTAGAATTGGAAATATTTCCCCACCCCCCTTTTTTTCGGCATAATCATTCATAATAAGTGCGTATATGTAATTTCAGAGGGGGAGTTTTCGTGGTTTCATGACGTCACATGATAAACAGGCGAGGTGAACGCGGCCCGAAAACGTTTGAACCATCATGGAGTGCTAATGCCAGGAAATGGAACACCAAACAAATTGACATAGCTTCACGTTATAGCGCCCCTACACTCTCTAAACTTTCGGAGCGCATGATCCGTAATGCCGCCCCCATTAACTTCAATTGTAAAATTGCTGCCATCTTTGTTTATCCCAGTACAGCGGGGGAACTCTATAAGCGTTCCATAATAACGCCTCTAAACAAGCAGAAAACGAGGGTTTAGCAATTTTCATTTAACCCCTGACCACACACAAACTTTAATATTTGGCTGCACATTACTCCTAACGTTTCCCCTATTCCCTCCAAATATAAACTTGCTATACGACCTAATTCTCCCAGAAAGCGCGAAAACACGCATATAACATTTGAACGCGCTTCTAGGCGCACTAACAGCTTTGCTGTAAAATAAAAAAAATAGTATCATTACGCCACAACATGCCAATCACAACAAAAAGACGTGACAAAACTGCGCAAATCTAATCTATATTATTTAATGCAGAACTAAACATTCTTTCATAAACGCGACTGTGCTGAAGAAGTTAACAGATCGTTTAGGGCAAATCAAGATTGCGTGTAATATTTGATTGCATAATTTTCAGGTGATAGTGCCGACTATACATATGTATATATTCTAACACAAGTAGTGCTTTTTGTGCTTGTTTTGATTATTGTGCGTTTGTGCTAGTTAGTACGTCATACTAAAGGGTGTCCTACGCTTGATGCCTTTAGTATATATTCTAACAATTGTGTGCCGTATGTATTTCTGGCAGGGAGCAAATTAAAACAGGTGTTGCATGCTGCTGCTGCCGCATGCGAAGGCAGCTGAAATGTCTCAATGATGGCGCATCATTGCAGATTATCATTTCATCGATCATTTGATCTACCTTTAAAATGTGAATCGAGTCCAAGGAAAGCGCACGAATATATTTAAATGCATATTTGTTCATATTTGGTTTATTTTGCAGTCTAATTCGAGTAAACGTGAAAAGGCGGCGAATGATAGGGTGAGATCGTGAACGCCGGCTGCTTTCATTTCGTATATGAGCTGCGCATGGGGCGACGGTGGTGTGCCATGTATAGTGTGTCGCTAACAGCGCTCTGGATGCAGCGTTACCTTGCTGGAACAAAGGCAGAATCGAGGACAAATGTCCTTGTGCAGACTGCAGCATGAGCTGATTTTTGATGTCACCACTCGCATTTCGCACTTTGTGCCGACGCACTTTGTACCGTATGTCACCCGTCCTGGCAATATTGACGTCGTGAAATCGTGCGACGTGCAACCTAACAAGATTTTCGCTACTCAGGGCGATGTTTGTTTCAGCGTAGACGTTTCAGAGATTTTCACCGACATGCGGCGCGTGACAAAAGGGATCGCTGTGAAGGTATGCAAAGTGCCTACGACTGGCGCTGGCCGTCATCGTTTTGTTCTTGTTTTCTTGTTAAAGCACAACGCTTTCACGCTGTTGTCGAGTGAAATATACGTTTTAACGCGATAGCGTTAAGGGCCCCGTGTCGCAGAAAAACAGGCGTCGGCGTTGCTCTCCGCGTCGGCGTCCGCGGCGAAGAAAATCATCCCGAACCACCCCGACCACGCAGGCCCTCCGCGTTTCGCAGAGGCGCTGGTGAATTAATTGAATTTCTCGAAGTAAAATGCGTCAAAAAATCATAAAGTACGACTTAACCACAACCTACAGGTATTATGTAAGCGAAAAAAAGAAAACAGTGTCACAAATTACTGTTAATGGTTCTATAGTTACCGATCATGGTGATATTGCATGCCATTTCAATGACTACTTTCACAGCGTGTTTGCTAACTTAGGTAGTTTTCATCTAGTGATACGGTACTTCATCCCTCTGATGTTCATTTTATTTCGTACCCTGGCGTAGATTCTATGTTACTAAATCTAAAAACGAAATCATCAAGTGGTCCTGACAACCTTCCTAACGTGTTTCTGAAACGATATGCTGAGTTCATTGCAAAGTTTCTTGTTATATTATCCATCATACTTCATTATTTCATGGAAGGTTACCGGATGACTGGAAGATAGCCAGAGTTGTGCCCATACACAAGAAAGGTGATCGGGCTTTATTGCAAAATTGCCGTCCAATATCGCATACATCATCATGCTGTAAACTGATTGAACATATTATTGCCAATCAGATAAATGAATTTTTAGCCTAACACTCAGTCCTCTCTAATTACCAACACGGGTTTAGAGAAGGCTACTCAACAACTACACATTTAGTAATACATTCACTTGCTTCATGCCTTGATAAGAACGGTCAGATTGATGCAATATTTCTAGATTTCAGCAAATCTTTTGATAGAGTTCCACATGACAAACTAATACTAAAACTCAGACGCATTAAACTACCGGAAATTTTAATTATACGGATAACGCACTATTTAACCAATCGCTATCAATTTGTAGCAATT
The DNA here is from genome assembly GCF_013339745.2 of Dermacentor silvarum. Taxonomy (NCBI): domain Eukaryota; kingdom Metazoa; phylum Arthropoda; class Arachnida; order Ixodida; family Ixodidae; genus Dermacentor; species Dermacentor silvarum. The sequence continues at coordinate 166,066,136 of NC_051154.1, forward strand.
AATGAGCGGCAATCATTCTATCTTCCGGTTGGCTCCGGGGTCCCCCAAGGGAGTGTGCGGGGACTATTACTGTTTTTACTGTACATAAATGATATAATCACTGTAATTGATCCTAACGTCCAAATCTGATTGTTTGCGAATTATTGTGTGCTTTTTCAAGAAATAACCTCAACTAACGATCACAACCATCTTAATACCTCTCTTGCGAACATTTTTGAATGGTGTGAAACATGGGATATGAAACTTAATACTGATAAAACCGTCTTTCTTCGCTTCTGTCGGCAAAAAGCTCCGTTCTCTTTTGCGCACACGCTAGGCACGGCACCGTTGCGGGAAGAGACTAAATATAAGTGCTTAGGCGTTACACGTACTAATACTTTAACTTGGAATTTACACATAGACAACATTTGCTCTTCTGCGTTCCGTAAATTATATTTTTTTAAGACATGAGCTTAAAAACTCGCCCCCGAGTGTAAAATTACTTACGTACAATTCAATAATTAGACCTAAACTTGAATATGCATGAGTGGTTTGGGACCCGTTTACTAAACACAATATTTCCCGTCTCGAAAAGGTACAGAGGAAGGCTGTACGGTTTACTTACTCGAAATTTTCTCCGTATGACTCACCCTCTGAAATAATGCAGGCTAATGGCATTGAATGTCTCGAACAAAGAAGGAAAGCTTTGCGTTTACAATTTCTTTTCTTCCTGTGCAATCGGCACCTAGCAATCAATCAATCACCCTATCTATCCTCGTCTACATCAAGGCATACTCGCCACCATCATCCTACATCGTTGACGCCCCTAAATAAATAAATAAATAAATAAATAAATAAATAAATAAATAAATAAATAAATAAATAAATAAATAAATAAATAAATAAATAAATAAATAAATATGATAGCGTTGGATCGTAATTTGAATATACGAAAAAAACATTATTTTCTTATACGGAAACTCAAACACAAATCCCTTTTCTAGCATTTCTACCATTGACACAGCGGCGCGCCGAGACGAAGGTGCAGAAAAAAGAAAGCTTAAGAATCTTTGAATGCTATCGCGTTCCACTCTTAAAGGCGAAGCTTGAGCGTCTTCCAATTTTTTTGTATGTGCCCAGTGGTACATGTTGATTCTGCTGCTTTCAGTGCGTATGGGCGTTTCCTGTTGTTTCAGTCGGGAACTTTCACGTGGTGCGGTGACATCCTTGCTTCCTGAGTTTCGTTTGCGATATTTTTAGGCCGCTCACTACGGCCGATGCCTGAGAAGAGCAATAAGCGACGGGGCGTTTACTCTTCATCACTGCCTGCGTTGCCTTGCTCTTGTATGCGGACTGTCCTAAGAATATATTAAGCATGAAATGCGTCTTGGTCCCTATCGTGCGCCGTTTCTGAGAGTGAATATAAAATCTAATGAAAGCAGTTGTGAGTGCCAAAGAAAGCTAGTCAGTAAAATATATCTCCAGTCAAGCGTTCGCGCACGGCGAATAAACATTAAACTTGCCGCGGCGTCGTTACCGATAAAACAGATACCATGAAGACGAAGCGTACCTCTTAACCAGACGCGCTAACCACGTAACGAAAGCCCAAGTTGCGCTCTTGGCAGTTTGTGCTGGGTGGACTGCGTCACAGATTAGCCGGCGCGCTCCGAAACTTCTATAAGTCCAAGTGACTGGTGTCCCCGTAATTGTCGATGAGGAGAAGATTGACCGGGCTATACTTTGCAAGGCACGAAATAGAAAGTGGTGTGAACAAAACAAAAACCACCGTCTGACTACAATGTTTCCCACGTCTCTGCAACTTAAAATGACTCCAGCAAACACGGACTTCCGTAAGCCGTCTATAGGCTATTGCGCATGCCATGGCATGCAAGACGCTTACCGCTCCGACCCCGCGGCCTGCTTGCCATGTAACAACATCGCAAACACACCTTAATTGATGCGCACAGGACCAGGAGCCATAACTATGAAGGAGACGTCCCATGTATCACGTACGCTGATGATCTTCAAAGAAATAAGCAGTTGATTTTTGCACCTAAATCCACGTACGACATAGAAGCTCAATTATTGCACGCGTCTTTGTGAGGAAGCAGAAGTTATGTGAACGCCTGGTGTATAGTCTTTAGCTTGTGCTTAATCTGATTCATTGCGATGAAATATTCAACACGATGGTATGGTATGATAAACTTTATTCAGGTCCTGAAAATCAGCCCTTAGGATGACGCAGGCGGCTCCCACGTCGGGACAGTAAAGTTTAACCTTACCGCCATGTAGTGGGCTTTCTGGAGGGCCTGTACTTGATCTAAAAGCACTCCACTGTGAAGCACTCGCCGCCACCGGTCTCTTTCCCTGTCGCAGTCTGTGAAAGCCACAGGACATTGCCAAAGCATATGATCCAGAGTAATGATGCCATTACACTTCTCGCAGTTGATTGGTACCTCTCTTTCTGGATATAGCTTGTTAATAAAGTTTGGACTAGGATAAGTTCTCGTCTGTAACAATCTCAGAGTCACCGCTTAAGCTCTATTGAGCTTAGCGTGTGGCACTGGGAATTCCCTATTTGTTCATGTAGTAATGCTTCGTGACTTCATTATATGTAAGTAATCGATCCCTGTTCTCCTCCAGCATCTTATTGGGGTCCTGGTCGCGTAGTGCACGGATAGTAAGTCCTCGCGCAGCTGCGTTAGCCATCTCGTTCAAATTCCTCCGAGATGGATCGACAGACCCCATGTGTGCAGGAAACCAGCGGATTTCGATCCCTTGGCTGTCCATCTCACCAATCAGCTGGGCAGCCCTTTTGGTTACAAAGCCTTTGGTAAAGTGTCTAATGGCCATCTTAGAGCCACTGTAAATTCGCGTCCACTTATTATTCCTTAAAGCCAATGCTATTGCTACTTGTTCCGCGACTGTCGCTTTTTTAGTCATGATTGTAATAGCATCCCGAGTGAGTCTATCTGCATCTACTACTACTGCCGTAAAGGCTTTCTTTCCTCTGACCCATGCAGCATCTCTGTCCTGTTCTATTTCCTGCAGGAGAGCTTTGGCCCTTGCCTTTCGTCTTTCCAGGTTGTGCACCGGGTGCATATTTCTGGGAAAAGGAGTCGTCTTGATGATCTCTCTTATGCTATATTTTAGTTCTACTGTGTCTTCCGAATTTTTGAATTCACTTGGGTAGCACCTTACCTCTTCGAGTATTGCTCTACCTGACCTTGTTTCGGAAAGCCTCTCTCTGTGGGCAATTTGCTGAGCTTCAATTATTTCGGCTATTGTGTTGTGGAGCCCTAGTTTCATTAATTTATCATCCGGTGTGCTAACCGGCAATCCCACTTGTTTTGACAAGCCTTTTAATTAATCTGTTCAACTTCTTTAGCTCTGTTTGTGTCCATCTAAGCATCCCTGCTACATATGAGAAGTGACACAAGACGAAAGCGTGGACCAGTATCATGGCGCTCTCATCTCCCAACCCTCTGTGTCTGTTAGTGATTCTCCTTAGCAGTCTTATTACCTCCTCAGTCTTGCTTGTGATGTGTTGTATTGTTTTTCCGTTAACCCCGTTTGCCTCCAGGAATAACCCTAAGACTCTAATGGATTCGACTTTCTTAATAGTTTTGCCTGCCTTCGTGGTTAGTACTAACCTGGGTTCTTCCTCAGGAACATATCCCCTCGGTTTTCTACCCCTTTTCCTGTTACTGAGTACTAGGATTTCAGATTTCTCAGCAGAGCATTTCAGTCCCATGTCTTCTAAAATGGACTCCACCTCATAAATGCTCTCCTGAAATCTGCTTTCCGCCTGTCAGGTGTTCCATATTGTCACATCATCTGCATAAATGGTAAAGTTAATGCCCTCTATCCCTTTTAATCCCTTTGCCACTTTTGACATCGCCAGGTTGAAAAGCATAGGTGACAAGACCGACCCTTGTGGCGTCCCTTTGTCACCGAGATCCATCTTCTTTGATTTAATGTCCCCGAATCTAAGGTGTGCTGAGCGATGGTCAAGAAAGGCTTTAACCACTTCATATAGTTTTCTTCCCAATCCCAGTTCAGAAATGACCTCAAGTATTACTCTATGCTTAATTTTGTCACAAGCTTTTTCGACATCCAACCCCAAGAGAGCTCTAGTGTGCTTTGGACTGGCTAAGAGCAATTTATGTTTGATTAACAACGTGGCATCTTGTGTGGACAAGCCTGGTCTGAAACCAATCAGATTATACGGTAGGATGTCATTGTCCTCCACATATTTCGTTAACCTGTTCAATATGACATGCTCCATTGTCTTCCCTAGACATTATGTTAACGAAATTGGCCTCAGGTTATCCGAGTTGAGTTGTTTGCCCGGCTTTGGTATTAAGATAGTACAGGCCTTCCTCCATTCTTCTGGATATACCCCATTCTTCCATAATTCATTAATGTATGTGGTCAGATATTTTATGGAGTCGTCGTCCAAATTCTTAAGCAATCTGTTAGAGATGCCATCCGGGCCCGATGCTGACCTACTATTTAAATCATACAATGCCGTGCGTACCTCACTTTCCTTGAATTCCTGATCTATAAAGTTGCATTCTGCCACTAAGTAATCGGAGTAACTTACTTCCTGATCCGCTGTCCTGAGAGGCAAGTATTTAGCTGCCAATCACTGCATTATGCTCTCTGCGCTTGCAGTCTGACTTTCCTGGTGCACCAGCTTCGCCACTGCCGTACGTCTATTCTATTTAGTGTCTTTTTCATTGAGCAGATGCCTGAGCAGATTCTAATTGCCTCCACGTTTTATCCTTCCATCTATAGAGTTACACACCTCATTCCACTGTTGTTTCTGCAAATATCCGGCGTGCTCCTCGATATCCCTATTGAGCTGAGCAATTCGCTTCCTAAGTCTTCTGTTCAAGCGGTGTGATTTCCATCTTTGTAAAATCGATTGCTTAGCTTCGATCAAATTCGCCAATCTACTGTCCATTTGTGTGACCTCTTCCTCAGTTTCTATAGCCTTAGTTGCTGCATTCAAGTCGTCCCTAAGCTGAGCTACCCACTCTGGTGGTGTGATTTGCCCCTTTCCTTCTGTTTCCGCTCTGTCCTTTCTGATTTTTCTAAATTGATCCCAGTCTATATAAGTGAAATGCTTTACCTCCACCCCCGTCGTTTCCACCATTATGTGTAGTATGTAATGGTCGCTCCCCAAATCCGCCCCAGAGTTGATCCCGTCTGCCCTGGGTAAGTTAGAAGTGAAGGTTAAGTGGAAGTGCCACACGTGGAAGTGCCACAGCTAGTAGGAAAGGCTGGGTCTGTGATAAAAGAGAGGCCTAAATCCGAGGCAAGATGCCAGATTCCTTCCCCTTTCTTTGTACTCCAGTGGTAACCCCAAGATTGGTGTGGGGCGTTGAAGTCCCCGCCTATGATGAGGGGCGCATTTTTGGCTACCTCATGGCCTTATTAAAAATTGCTTTGAAGCTCTGTCTCATCTCGATGGGACTGCTATATATGTTGAGGCAGAAGAAGCTTTGCGCTTTACCTCTGTGCTTTTTAGGACCATTTCTATCAATATATATTCAATTTTGTTCGGTCCTAATTTAAAATCATGCTCGATGTAGGGAATTTTCTTGTCAATTAGGGTGGCGATTCCCCTGCCCGGATCCTTGCCTTTGCAGATCGAGTTAAAGCCGGACAGCCCAATGCTCCTCTGCTAGGGTTTCCTGCAGCATTATTAATCTTGGCCTATTTTCAACCGTTTTGATTATCTGTGCTAATGACGCTCTTTTTTGGTGACATCCTCTGCATTTCCACTGCCACACACTAAGTCTCTTTCTGCTATCTATTATTATTTCCGTTACTCCGTGACTTGCTACTCCCTGTCACTGTTCTCTTTACTGTACTACCCACCGCTCCTGGAAGTGTTCTAACGCTTTCGGCTTCCGAGGGCATATATTCCTCATCTTCTCCTTGGGCCTCTAATTTTTTTTCAGCCGTTTCTCGACTGTTAACTTCCACTTCCATATTTTGTCCAACTTAAGGTTAACGCTGTCTACCGTGTCCTTTAGATCCTTAATCTTCTTAATCTGCTCCAGAACCGAGCACATCGATTCCACCTCTGGGACTACAGCTCTCTTTTTTGGTGCTGGTGTGCTTTCTTCCTCCTGGCTGTTACTTCTACTCACCGGCTTAGCTACTGCCACATTGCGGCTTTCTGTCCTTAACACTTTGTTCATTTCCCGAATCTGCTTCTTAAGTTCTTCATTTGCTTTCTTTAGTCATATTACCTCTCTGATGAGCTGTTCTACTCTGGTATCATTGCTTTGTATCTGTGAGGCAATTGCCCCGTTACCAGTGGCTTTCACAGTACCTTTGACTTTCTCTGCCCAGGTAGCTCCTGGCTCCTCTTTCTTGTTGATCTTCAGATCCTGCTCCTCGAAGCGCACCTGCGCCTCCCGAGACCTCGAACGGTTTCTTCCCCTCGATGTTGAACGCTGCCTTGACGTGGAACTACTTCTTGAGCGTGAGCGCTGTCTTGAACTTGAACCGCTCCTTGAGCGTGAGCGCCTCCCGGTGCCCGGAGGGGTCTCCTTTGTCGGTTGAGACGATTCCATCTCGGTGTCCTCTTTGAAGTGTTCTCTTCTGCTTACTCTCACTACATACGGTATTTGATACCACTGCTTGCAAGCCTTGTCACTTGTGGGGTGACCTTCACCGCAGAACTTGCATTTGGGAGAGCATATATGATCCTCCCCTGGGTCTTGCACACCGCATCCCCTGCACTGCACCACATCAGGTGGGGGACAAACCTCTGATCTGTGTCCAATTGTTCCACATGCGTAACATACGTCAAATTGCTTCCGATGCTTCATTTGTTTATCACCCTGCATGCATCGAGTCGCTTAACATTGTATTTGTAGCATTATAACATTCTCTCCTATCAGTGGCGCATAATTACTCTGGGGAATTGGTCAAGAATGGTTTAACGCAAGTATAAAAAGTTACATGTTACAATATTACAATATTACATGTTAAGGAATGGAAATAAAAGTCGTGTAATATATTGGGAAGAATCAAACGGCAAGTTTTTGAAGAAACATATCTTGAAAAAATCAAATTCATGAACGAAATTAAACCCTTGGCGCGTCTTTGCGGCACTTACTTGACGATGCTCGTGGTTATGAGCGTCATAGACGAGGTGTTTTAGAAACGAAACTACCTGCTGCCTTCATGAACCACGGCCTTTGAAGTTCGTCTCGAGTTAGAGTAATGTTACGGACAGTGACAGCTGTTATGGGGCTCCCACCACTAGTAGTATTTTTTTTTTTTGAACTCCTGAATCGAAATACTTTGGTGATTCCAAACTCCCGTTCCAAGTAGTAGTATATGTACTAAGAGGTTTTATCTGTCAGGCCAGTCGGCTGACGCAACAGCGAAGAAAAATGCTGCGGCTGGAGTGCGTGGTCGTGCATGAAGCTGCTAGGATGGGCTTACGCCACGCTCTGCAATCTACGAATATAATCATAATCGGTTTTATTGGGATTAGTAGAAAGGTTACAAGATGTTATTACACAGAAGGAGGTCCCGAAGTCAAAGACTGCTATGGGACGTCTTTGCGAACTAAATAAAATAAAGCACACATTACAGTAGTTGCAACAAATCGTGAACAAGGAACAATTAAACGTTTACAACATATAAATAGCACAATTAACATTATATAGCCATAATCATGAGAAGCATATCAAAGATCACTGTCACATAATCTCGTTAAACACGCATATAAATCAATACACAGGCTAAATTAGCGCTAGTGTGAATTAATTTAAACGAAACCAACCACAAATGCGAAAAAAAAGGACAGAAAGAAGAAGGAAGAAACTTCCGTGTCTCTCCACTTCACTACCGGGAAGCGCCCCTCCACAATGAAATAAGTTTTTTTCTCTAGAAGAAATTGACCCGCACGTGTCTGCAAATGTTCATTCCAACCGATACTGCACGAAACAGGGCAGTAATCACTGCACATAAAACTGCGCTTCTGACGACCGCAGAAATAAATAGCGCGCCTAGAAAGCTGTGATTAGCTCACGCGTTATGATTGGCTTACGCCACCATTCGCAGCTGATCTATGAAACAACCCCGAGATGAAAGAATTTACATGAAGCCAGCGGTACGAAGTGAAAGGCAGGATAGGAAGTACGAAGCAGAAGTCATGCGTCTCAACGTTCTCCACGACCGGGGAACGCCATCATCGCAAACGAAAACGACACCGACTTGAGTCGTCACCGAATGAAAGTTCTCTTCTTCTCGAAACCACTCGCGCACATCTTCAAATATGTACTCCACCTGATACCGGACGCAACAGCGTAAGGCTTACTGCGTATATAATATTGAGCCAGCTACCACGTTGTTACTTCGCATTATGTGCAAAACTACAACGTTTGTATTTGCAGTTACCAATTTGGAAACATGAATATTCTAACTGGAACAGACGTAAACGATTCGAAAGCATGTACAGCCGACGAGAAAGAAGACGTGACGGAAGAACAAGGTCACGCGCCTGGAGACCGTGCTGCCACAAGCAGGCTGCTGTTCTAAAAAGGCTTCCTACTTCGCGGCTGTTTGGATGGCACTGGTCGGATGTTGGACGCCGTCGTGGCTCGGGAGACGACGTAGGTGAGCCTCACTCTGTCACAATTCAAGCATATTAAGGCGTAACTGCCCCTATAGTGTGCGAAATCGGGGCTGCAAGCTCGATACGGGCACCCTCTCCCATCCGTGGTCGCATGCCGTTCACATACATGTACCTGTAAGCGTGGCCGCCGGGGTCACCATAGTCATATTCAAGTAGCTATGGCTTGGCGAGCCAACGTGCCGGTTGTCTAGGCCTCTATATCAGTGCTATTCTGTCAATCTTCCTTCACACAGTCCAGTACAGTACAGCCAGCAGACAGTACTACTCAGTCATTAGCGTCGTTGGTGTGGGAGCTGAACGCGATGTCGCTGTGCGTTGTGTGGCTTTTACGCAAAAGTAATCCGCGCGTTGCACAGTTAATTCGCGGTAACTGAACAAGCCACCGTGTCTCGCCATCCCACCTCCCTTTCCCTCTCCCACTATTAGTGATGCCTGAAGTTTAGGGGTTGCACCATATAGCAACAGGTAAAGAGCAGAGAGAGAGAGAGGTCTTGGCATCTGCTGAACCATTCTTAGCCCAAATGTTCTTTCCGTGAACGGCGAATGCGAAACCACTCTAAATCAACCACTGTCTGCGGGGAAGCGCAGGTGCGTGCGGTCCTCATGGAGGTGTGGAGGTGCGTTCCGGAAGGCAGATGCTTGCCGTGCCACTCACCGACGAAGGCGAAGCCAGCCGAAGGAGGCGCCACGTGATACAGCAGATCGACGCAACCTACGAAGCAAGAGCCCACGCTGGATGCAGAGGATGCCGCAACGGTTCCAGCCGCAGCTACCAATAGGAAGATCGTGGCCAAAACATCGACTCCTTTGGTTCGGAACCGGGCGAGGTTGTCCAAGGCTGTCGACAACGCGACTCCTGCCCCTGCTCAATAATTCTCGCGCATACATTCGTTCAACTCGTGTGCCCGCTGCTATAAACACAAGCGATGGCGTTTTGTGTTTTGCAGCCGCCGGATTGTACAGCCCTCTTCTACGCCGAAAGACATCTAGCGGTGTTCACGCAAGAGCCATGCTCGATCGTGCTCGTATTGCGAGCACGATCGCTCCGACGAAAACTGTTCGAAAAAGCTTAGGCGAAAGAGAGCAGGTTGCATCTGAGCGTGTGGCGATAAAGTGACTCGTCATTTGTGTGGTTGTCTTCCACAGATGCCACTTCATTGTGTGAACTTCTACAGCGCAATTGAACAGACATGACATTGAAGTGCTTCTGTATTCGGGCGATACCAGTGAAGAAGAATTTCTCTGGAAGAAATGTTGTGGTTCCCCGCGTCCTGCACTTGGGAAATCGAATTCTTAGTTGTCTATGATGTAAAATATTAAGCGATGTTTTAGTAATAAATGCATTATAAACTGGAATATGCCTCATCTGTTTCGTCCCCTTCCGCTCATTATCATATTAACATGCTCGAAGCAGTTAAGAACTGAGCCAACCGTAACATTTCAAGGGGACTATGACAATGATTCGAGTGTGACTCAGTTTAAACTAGATTATTCCCTTCAACCATTGGCCATTCCCCGTCAAATGTCTCTTCTATGCCTGTTTCACAAGTACGTCCACAGCAATAAAATGGCCTCGTTACGCCTTGCACGATTCAATTTCACGTCACGCAGGCTATACATAATCACCTCAGCTTCAAGCGCATCTTTGGCAACACGAACGCTTTTAACACATAGGCACTTCCACAAGCCATCCGCATGTGGAATTATCTTCCCGATGATATCGCCTCTTATAATAACCTGAATTCATTTGGCCACAAGCTTGAGGTTCATTTTCTTTTAAATAGCGCTGTAACATGGTCTCGTCGTTTAAGTTCTTGCTTTGTTTGTTTGGTGATGTGTTGCGTTTTTTTTCTTCACTTGCACTCAAAGGCTATTTTAGTGCTTATTTCGCAAACGTATTCTGTTGAGCTGAGTTTTTTTTTTTTTTTTCACTTGCGTTGGAACCTTGTCTTGTGTGTGCAATTTACTCTGTTGCGTTGCGTTTTGATGCTCACTTGCTTTGTAACCCTGTTCCTTTCTAGTTTCCTTGTGCTTTCATTGTTATACTAGACCCCCCATACTCAATGCCCTCTGGGCCTGTAAGGTATTTTTAAATAAATAACTCATAGTTGCACTTAATAATGTAATGGCTATAAGAATATTGCCAGTGTATAAATGTAACAGTACAAATCTTAATAACTTAACGATTGAGCGGTTAAATTTATGGTGACGCAGCAGTCAGCTCAATAGATTTTTTTGGGGTGTCTAGAAAAGCACTTTTGGTATTGTTGATTAAAAAAAATGATTGCTCTATTCGAACAGTGTGATTTGTTTCGTCTAGCTTTCAACAAACATCGTAGTCGTCATTCCCATTTAAATAATATTTTCACTTCTAATTTCATTAGTATTCTCTAAATTTAGTTTATTTGTGCTGGTAGTTTTGTTCGATCAGACTGCAGTGCGCCGTAAGTGCCCATCGCCCTCATCATGTACACAGGCTCGTTTTCTCCCAATTCAGAAACATCAGAAGGCCGTGCAAGCATCACTGCGCTGCTTTTCGATACAACTGGCCCGTGTGAACGCGTATAGCACTTTCAGACAAGAAAGATGCTCACAGGAGACTCGAGGAGATCAACACAGAGTTCGTACAAGGGGTGTCTCAGGCTAGACCCGACGTTTCGAAAAGCGGATTTGTCTTCGTAACTTGTTGCCCTAACGATGGCAAGTCCCCTTGTCGAAACGTCAGCTCCAGCCTCGGAAAACCCTGGTTCGACCACTGTGGACCTTCACACTAATTCCGGCTATTTCTTTCTCTCGCTACATTGCATATTTCTGAACCCTTTATTTTCCCTCGCACCGGGTAGCAAACCCGAAACTACACCCGCCGTAGTAGCTTGGCGGCTATGGGGTGGTGCTGCAGAGATCGAGGTCGCGGGTTCAACCCCGGCCGCAGTGGCCGCATTTCGACGTGGGCGAGGAGTTTCCTCCCCCCCGCCCCCGTTTCTCCCCCCCCCCTCTCTCTCTCTATCGTTTACATACTTTAAGCGCTTTCTCGGCGGCTTCAGAAGTACCGTACCTGTTCGTAGAATATTTCTTCATTTGACACTCTGAGACTCCCTAAACAATCTTCTTGTGCCCGTTAAGATTAGTTTATGGCGAAAGCCTAATCGTTCGTAGTTTGAAAGGCAAATGTAAATGCCCTACGATAACTTCTACAGATATCGGTAAACTTGGTTTGCCATTTCGTTACCTGCAAGAGAAATCCAGAAATCGCCCCGTTGGTCGAGAATTCGTTAGAGCAAGTATAAAAATTAGCGAATATTTAAATGTTAAGGAATTCAAACAAAAGTAATAAGAAGAAGTAGTTTATTGATGTGAGAAAAGTAGAGAGGTCGGCCGGAATATGGAGCATCTGGCCTGCTACTCTACGTAAGGGAAGGGGAGGAGGGGAAGAAAGAGGGTCACAATGGGGGATGATAATGGGAGGAACTAGGTGAAAGGACACATTGCACAGATGATTAACAAAAGTAATATATTGTCAAGAATCAAACAGGAAGTATTTGAAGAATATATGTAGAGGAAGAGAGAAAACATTTATTTGGACTATCGAGGTCGTTGATCTTGAGGACGAGTGGCTGGTGTCCTCATTCCAGGACTCCACTGGCCATGGCTGCTCGACGTACTCGCTGGACGAGAGCTTCTTGTCCCGCCAGGGTATCGCCGGTTACCTGTACCTCCCACCTCTCAAATGACGTGCTAGGCGTCTTTAAGTGTTGAGGTTTGCTCCCGAACCCCCACGAGATGTGAAAGAGTGTAGGGCGTGTGTCGCCGCATCGGGGGCAGATGCCGCGATATTTTTGTGTGTATATTTTGCTGTATCTTTGTAGGTTTGGGGATGTGTTCGTTTGGATAAGTTTGAGAGCTACGGCCTCTTCAGTACCGAACTTTTTGTGATGGGGCGGATAAATTCTGCGGTTGAGTCGCTGGATCTCAAATCGGTCGCAGTAATTAGATGGCAGGGGCACGAAGGTAAAGGGTGGGGATTGATGAGACGATTGGTTCTGCCCCGCTCGGTTGATTAGCGCTCGAGCTAAGGCGTTCGCCCTTTCGTTCTCCTCCACTCCCGCGTGGCCCGGCGTCCGCGTGATTTGATGGGATTCTTGCAGCCTCGGGCCTAGAATCTGAGCCGCCAGCAGCGGTGTTCGTCCGTTGGTAAAGTTACGGCAGGCCTGTTGCGAGTTGGTAACGACATGAACTTCCTTGCCCACCCTGTCAGGTTGTTTTATTACTAGCGCCGCGGCTATGGTCTCAGCCGCAGCTGGGGTCTCTGCCATGACGGAGGCCGCAAAGGTCGAGGAGTTGTCTCTTCCGTTCACGGTGGCTACCGCGAAGATGCCCCCTGCAGGGTACGGCGCCACGTTCACGTACGTTACGTACGAGTCACCCTTGAATTATCGGGGCTGTCTGTCGACGCCAGCCTTGCGTCGTCCTTCATGGAGTTCATGACTCATGTGCTTTGGTATGGGGTTCGCCTTGATCTTGCTTCTGACCTCGGTTGGGAGTGATCGTGTCCCATCGAGGGCACGAAGCTCCGTCGCCCTTCCGGTCGGTGGAGGATGGCTCTGCCCGCCGCCGTGTTCTGTAGTCTGGCTTTATGCGAAGCCATAACCGCGAAGGTGTTGTGGATCCCGAGAGCCGCTAACTTCTCGTTTGAGGTGGTAACAGAGAGACCCAGGGCCGTTTTGTACGCGCCTCTGATGATGACATCGACTTGTTCTTGATCGCGTTTGTTTACCGACTGGTAGCGATACAGCATGCTATACGTTACTCTGGTGATCACCAGAGCCTGGACGAAGCCGAGCGTTTCCTCTTCTCGCATGCCCTTGAGGCTTCTTGTGATTCGTTTGATAATCCGCGAGATCTGGTTGGTGGCGGACCTTAGAGTTTGGATGATGTGGGAGGCTTTCAAGTTGCTCTGGATCCAAAAACCCAGAATCCTAGTCCTATTGCTTTCCGTGATCTTGTGGCCCTCTAGATAGAGTTCAATAGGGCCGGAGGACTTGTAGATTCCTCCTCCATGCACCCGGATCACTTCGGACTTCTCGGGCGCGCAACGCATCCCGCTCGCTGACGCAAATCTCTCCACGGCCGTCGCGGCCTCCTGAAGGGTCGCCTCCTTTTGCGCGAGGGAGCCCTTGGTGGCCCAGAGCGTGATGTCGTCTGGGCATAGGGCGTAACCTAGGTCCGGGATCTTCCGCAGCTCTTTGGTCAGCGCTAGCATCGCGACGTTGAAGAGAATCGGGGAGACTATCGCCCCTTGAGGCGTTCCATTGTTCAGCACGCCGTTCTTATCCGATCGAGTCTGGCCTATTCCGATGGTTGCCGTCCGGCCTGTCAGGAACGATTTAACGTAAATAAAGAAGCGCTCCCAGCAGCTGATGTCGTTCAGTCCCTTGAGAATGAGTTATGAGCGTCATATACGAGGTGTTTTAAAAACGAAACTAAATTCTGGCCTTCATGAACCACAGTGCTTGAAACGCGTCTCGTGTTAGTCAGAGTAATGTTGCAGTTACAGCTGTAATGGGGCTCACTCCTCTAGTTGTTTTTATTTATTTATTTTTTTATTTTTATAGCACAGCGCTGTCCATTGCAGGAATCCCAAAATGTTTTCGAAAATGTTATAAAGAAAAATTCACAGTCCACCTCGGCGATTCAAACTCCCGTTTCAAGGAGTCGTATGCATTTGCACAAAGAGGTTTTATCTGTCAGGCCAGTCAACTGACGCAACAACGAAAAAAAAAAAAAAAAAAGGCTGCGGCTGGAGAGTGTGGTCGTGCATCAAGCTGCTATGATAGGCTTAGGCCACGCTCTGCAGCTTACGAATAGAATCAGAATCGGTTTTATTGGGATGATTAGAAAGATTACAGGATGTTATTATGCAGAAGGAAGTCCTGAACTCAAAGACGGCTATGGGACGTCCTTTCCGAACTGAATAAAATAAAGCACATATTACAGTAGCTGCAACAAATCGCGACCAAGGAACAATTCAAGGTTTACAACATATTAATACCATAATAAAAATTATATGGGCATAATTATAAGAAGCATATCAAATAGCACTGTCCCATAATCTCGTGAAACACGCGTATAAATCAACACACAGGATGAATTAGCGCACATGTGAAAGAATTTAAACGAAACCAAGCACAAAATGCGAAAGGAAGGATAGAAAAAAGAAGGAAGAAATAGGCGTGCCTCTCCACTTCCCCACCGGGAAGCCCAACCTCCACAATGAAATCAGTTTTTATTTTCTACAAGAAATTGATCCGCGTGTGTCTGCGACAGTTTATTCCAAGCGATACTGCACAAAACAGGGCAGTACTCACTGCGCATTAAACTGCGCTTCTGACGACAGCAGGAAAGAATAGTACGCCGAATGATCTGTGATTGGCTCACGCGTTATAATTGACTTACGCCACGCTTCGCAGCTGATCTATGGACCAACCCCGAGATGAAAGAATTTACATGAAGCCAGCGGCAAAAAGGGAAAGCCAGGAATGGAAATAGGAAGAAGAAGTCATGCGTCTCCACCGAAACGGAGCGCCACCATCGCAAACGCAAACGACTAGATGATGATGATGATGATGATGATGATGATGATGATGATGATGATGATGATGCCTCAATACTTGGCACAACCCACTGAGGGGGATAGGCCACGAACCGGGTGGTATTATGATAGAGTCCTCACCGAATGAAAGTTCTCTTCTTCTCGAAAGCACTCGCGCACATCTTCAAATATGTACTCCAACTGATAACGGATTCAACAGTGCAAGGCTTACTGCGTAATTTAATATTGAGCCAACTGCGACGTTCCTGCTTCGCCGAATTATGTGCAAAACTACAAAGTTTTTACGCGCGATTACCAATTTGGTAACATGAATATTCTAACTGGAACAGACGTAAACAATTCGAAAGCATGTACAGCAGACGAGAAAGAAGACGTGACGGAAGAACAAGGTCACGCGCCTGGAGACCGTGCTGCCACAAGCAGGCTGCTGTTCTAAAAAGGCTTCCCACTTCGCGGCTGTTTGGATGGCACTGGTCGGATGTTGGACGCCGTCGTGGCTCGGGAGACGACGTAGGTGAGCCTCACTCTGTCACAATTCAAGCATATTATGGCGTAACTGCCCCTATAGTGTGCGAAATCGGGGCTGCAAGCTCGATACGGGCACCCTCTCCCATCCGTCGTCGCATGCCGTTCACTTACATGTACCTGTAAGAGTCGCCGCCTGGGTCACCATAGTCATGTTCAAGTAGCTACGACTTAGCGAGCCAACGCGCCGGCTGTCTAGGTCTCTAGCTCAGTGCTATTTTCTCAATCTTCCGCCAGACAGTACAGTACAGTACAGTCAACAGACAGTACTACTCAGTCATTAGCGTCGTTAGTGTTGGCGCTGAACGCAATGTCGATGTCCGTTGTGTGGCTATTACGCAAAAGTAATAGCCACACAACGCAATAATTAGAGCAGTTAATTGCGCAGTTAATTAACGGTAACTGAAACAAGCCGCCTTGTCTCGCCGTCACAGCCCCGTTCCCTCTCCCACTATTAGTGACGCCTGAAGTATAGGCCGTTTCACCATATAGCAACAGGTAAATAGCAGAGAGTGAGAGAGAGAAAGAGAGAGAAAGAGAGAGAGAGAGAGAGGTCTTGGCATCTCCTCAACCAATCTTATCCCAAATGTTGTTTCCGGGAACGGCGAATGCGAAACCACTCTAAATCAACCACTCTCTGCCGGGAAGCGCAGGTGCGTGCGGTCCTAATCAAGGTGTGGAGGTGCGTTCCTGAAGGCAGATGCTTGCCGTGCCACCCACCGACGAAGGCGAAGCCAGCCGAAGGAGGCGCCACGTGAGACAGCAGATCGACGCAACCTACGAAGCAAGAGCCCACGCTGGATGCAGAGGATGTCGCAACGGTTCCAGCCGCAGCTACCAATAGGGAGATCGTGGCCAAAACATCGACTCATTTGGTTCGGAACCGGGCGAGGTTGTCCAAAGCTGACGACAACGCGACTCCTGCCCCTGCTCAATAATTCTCGCGCATACATTCGTTCAACTCGTGTGCCCGCTGCTATAAACACAAGCGATGGCGTTTTGTGTTTTGCAGCCGCCGGATTGTACAGCCCTCTTCTACGCCGAAAGACATCTAGCGGTGTTCACGCAAGAGCCATGCTCGATCGTGCTCGTATTGCGAGCACGATCGCTCCGACGAAAACTGTTCGAAAAAGCTTAGGCGAAAGAGAGCAGGTTGCATCTGCGCGTGTGGCGATAAAGTGACTCGTCATTTGTATGGTTCTCTTCGACAGATGCGACTTTGTTGTGTGAACTTCTACAGCGGAATTGAACAGACATGACATCGAAGTGCTTCGGTATTCGGGCGATACCCGTGAAGAGGAATTCCTCCTGAAGAAATGTTGTGGTTCCTCGCGTCCTGAGCCCGCGAAACCCAATTATTGACTGTCTATGAAGTAAAATATTAAGCGACGTTCTAGCAATAAATGCATTATAAATTTGAATATGCCTCATCTGTAAGGTCCCCTTCCGCTCATTATCAAATTAACATGCTTGAAACAGTTCAGAACGGAGCCGCCCGTTACATTTCAAGGGGACTATGACAATAATTCGAGTGTGACTCAGTTTAAACTAGATTATTCCCTTCAACCATTGGCCATTCCCCGTCAAATGTCTCTTATATGCCTGTTTCACAAGTACGTCCACAGCAATAAAATGGCCTCGTTACGCCTTGCACGATTCATTTTCACGTCACGCAGGCTATACATACCTCAGCTTCAAGCGCATCTTTGGCAACACGAACGCTTTTAACACATCGGCCCTTCCACAAGCCATCCGCATGTGGAATGATCTTCCCGATGATATCGCCTCTTATAATAACCTGAATTCATTTTGCCACAAGCTTGAGGTTCATTTACTTTTAAATAGCGCTGTAACATGGTCTCGTCGTTTAAGCTCTTGCTTTGTTTATTTAGTGATGTGTTGCGTTTTTTTCTTCACTTGCACTCAAAGGCTATTTTAGTGCTTATTTCGCAAACGTATTCTGTTGAGCTGAGTTTTTTTTTTTTTTTTTTTCACTTGCGTTGGAACCTTGTCTTGTGTGTGCAATTTACTCTGTTGCGTTGCGTTTTGATGCTCACTTGCTTTGTAACCCTGTTCCTTTCTAGTTTGCTTGTGCTTTCATTGTTATACTAGACCCCCCATACTCAATGCCCTCTGGGCCTGTAAGGTATCTTTAAATAAATAACTCATGGTTGCACTTAATAATGTAATGGCTATAAGAATATTGCCAGTGTATAAATGTAACAGTACAAATCTTAATAACTTAACGATTGAGCGGTTAAATTTATGGTGACGCAGCAGTCAGCTCAATAGATTTTTTTTGGGGTGTCTAGAAAAGCACTTTTGGTATTGTTGATTAAAAAAAAAAGATTGCTCTATTCGAACAGTGTGATTTGTTTCGTCTAGCTTTCAACAAACATCGTAGTCGTCATTCCCATTTAAATAATATTTTCACTTCTAATTTCATTAGTATTCTCTAAATTTAGTTTATTTGTGCGGGTAGTTTTGTTCGATCAGACTGCAGTGCGCCGTAAGTGCCCATCGCCCTCATCATGTACACAGGCTCGTTTTCTCCCAATTCAGAAACATCAGAAGGCCATGCAAGCATCACTGCGCTGCTTTTCGATACAACTGGCCCGTGTGAACGCGTATAGCACTTTCAGACAAGAAAGATGCTCACAGGAGACTCGAGGAGAACAACACAGAGTTCGTACAAGGGGTGTCTCAGGCTAGACCCGACGTTTCGAAAAGCGGATTTGTCTTCGTAACTTGTTGCCCTAACGATGGCAAGTCCCCTTGTCGAAACGTCAGCTCCAGCCTCGGAAAACCCTTGTTCGACCACTGTTGACCTTCACACTAATTCCTGCTATTTTCTTTTTCTCGCTACATTGCATATTTCTGATCCCTTTATTTTCCCTCGCGCCGGGTAGCAAACCCGAAACTACACCCGCCGTGGTAGCTTGGCGCTATGGCGTGGTGCTGCAGAGATCGAGGTCGCGGGTTCAACCCCGGCCGCAGTGGCCGCATTTCGACGTGGGCGAGGAGTTTCCTCCCCCCCGCCCCCGTTTCTCCCCCCCCCTCTCTCTCTCTATCGTTTACATACTTTAAGCGCTTTCTCGGCGGCTTCAGAAGTACCGTACCTGTTCGTAGAATATTTCTTCATTTGACACTCTGAGACTCCCTGAACAATTTTCTTGTGCCCGTTAAGATTAGTTTATGGCGAACGCCTAATCGTTCGTAGTTTGAAAGGCAAATGTAAATGCCCTACGATAACTTCTACAGATATCGGTAAACTTGGTTTGCCATTTCATTACCTGCAAAAGAAATCCAGAAATCGCCCCGCTGGTCGAGAATTCGTTAGAGAAAGTATAAAAATTAGCGAATATTTAAATGTTAAGGAATTCAAACAAAAGTAATATATTGTCAAGAATCAAACAGGAACTATTTGAAGAATATATGTAGAGGAAGAGAGAAAACATTTATTTGGACTATCGAGGTCGTTGATCTTGAGGACGAGTGGCTGGTGTCCTCATTCCAGGACTCCACTGGCCATGGCTGCTCGACGTACTCACTGGACGAGAGCTTCTTGTCCCGCCAGGGTATCGCCGGTTACCTGTACCTCCCACCTCTCAAATGACGTGCTAGGCGTCTTTAAGTGTTGAGGTTTGCTCCCGAACCCCCACGAGATGTGAAAGAGTGTAGGGCGTGTGTCGCCGCATCGGGGGCAGATGCCGCGATATTTTTGTGTGTATATTTTGCTGTATCTTTGTAGGCTTGGGGATGTGTTCGTTTGGATAAGTTTGAGAGCTACTGCCTCTTCTGTACCGAACTTTTTGTGATGGGGCGGATAAATTCTGCGGTTGAGTCGCTGGATCTCAAATCGGTCGCAGTAATTAGATGGCAGGGGCACGAAGGTAATGGGTGGGGATTGATGAGACGATTGGTTCTGCCCCGCTCGGTTGATTAGCGCTCGAGCTAAGGCGTTCGCCCTTTCGTGCTCCTCCAGTCCCGCGTGGCCCGGCGTCCGCGTGATTTGATGGGATTCTTGCAGCCTCGGGCCTAGAATCTGAGCCGCCAGCAGCGTTGTTCGTCCGTTGGTAAAGTTACGGCGAGTTGGTAACGACATGAACTTCCCTGTCCACCCTGTCAGGTTGTTTTATTACTAGCGCCGCGGCTATGGTCTCAGCCGCAGCTGGGGTCTCTGCCATGACGGAGGCCGCAAAGGTCGAGGAGTTGTCTCTTCCGTTCACGGCGGCTACCGCGAAGATGCCCCCTGCAGGGTACGGCGCCACGTTCACGTACGTTACGTACGAGTCACCCTTGAATTATCGGCGCTGTCTGTCGACGCCAGCCTTGCGTCGTCCTTCATGGAGTTCATGACTCATGTGCTTTGGTATGGGGTTCGCCTTGATCTTGCTTCTGACCTCGGTTGGGAGTGATCGTTGCCCATCGAGGGCACGAAGCTCCGTCGCCCTTCCGGTCGGTGGAGGATGGCTCTGCCCGCCGCCGTGTTCTGTAGTCTGGCTTTATGCGAAGCCATAACCGCGTCCGATAGCTCAGCGAAGGTGTTGTGGATCCCGAGAGCCGCTAACTTCTCGTTTGAGGTGGTAACAGAGAGACCCAGGGCCATTTTGTACGCGTCTCTGATGATGGCATCGACTTGTTCTTGATCGCGTTTGTTTACCGACTGGTAGCGATACAGCATGCTATACGTTACTCTGGTGATCACCAGAGCCTGGACGAGGCCGAGCGTTTCCTCTTCTCGCATGCCCTTGAGGCTTCTTGTGATTCGTTTGATAATCCGCGAGATCTGGTTGGTGGCGGACCTTAGGGTTTGGATGATGTGGGAGGCTTTCAAGTTGCTCTGGATCCAAAAACCCAGAATCCTAGTCCTATTGCTTTCCGTGATCTTGTGGCCCTCTAGATAGAGTTCAATAGGGCCGGAGGACTTGTAGATTCCTCCTCCGTGCACCCGGATCACCTCGGACTTCTCGGGCGTGCAACGTATCCTGCTCGCTGCCGCAAATCTCTCCACGGCTGTCGCGGCCTCCTGAAGGGTCACCTTCTTTTGCGCGAGGTAGCCCTTGGTGGCCCAGAGCGTGATGTCGTCTGGGCATAGGGCGTAACCTAGGTCCGGGATCTTCCGCAGCTCTTTGGTCAGCGCTAGCATCGCGACGTTGAAGAGAATCGGGGAGACTATCGCCCCTTGAGGCGTTCCTTTGTTCGGCACGCCGTTCTTATCCGATCGAGTCTGGCCTATTCCGATGGTTGCCGTCCGGCCTGTCAGGAACGATTTAACGTAAATAAAGAAGCGCTCCCAGCAGCTGATGTCGTTCAGTCCCTTGAGAATGAGTTATGAGCGTCATATACGAGGTGTTTTAAAAACGAAACTAAATTCTGGCCTTCATGAACCACAGTGCTTGAAACGCGTCTCGTGTTAGTCAGAGTAATGTTGCAGTTACAGCTGTAATGGGGCTCACTCCTCTAGTTGTTTTTATTTATTTATTTTTTATTTTTATAGCACAGTGCTGTCCATTGCAGGAATACCAAAATGTTTTCGAAAATTTTATAAAGAAAAATTCACAGTCCGCCTCGGCGATTCAAACTCCCGTTTCAGGGAGTCGTATGTATTTTCACAAAGAGGTTTTATCTGTCAGGCCAGTCAACTGACGCAACAACGAAAAAAAAAAAATGCTGCGGCTGGAGAGTGTGGTCGTGCATCAAGCTGCTATGATAGGCTTAGGCCACGCTCTGCAGCTTACGAATAGAATCAGAATCGGTTTTATTGGGATGATTAGAAAGATTACAGGATGTTATTATGCAGAAGGAAGTCCTGAACTCAAAGACGGCTATGGGACGTCCTTTCCGAACTGAATAAAATAAAGCACATATTACAGTAGCTGCAACAAATCGCGACCAAGGAACAATTCAAGGTTTACAACATATTAATACCATAATAAAAAATTATATGGGCATAATTATAAGAAGCATATAAAATAGCACTGTCGCATAATCTCGTGAAACACGCGTATAAATCAACACACAGGCTAAATTAGCGCTAGTGTGAATTAATTTAAACGAAACCAACCACAAACTCGAAAAAAAAGGACAGAAAGAAGAAGGAAGAAATTTCCGTGTCTCTCTACTTCCCCACCGGGAAGCCCCGCCTCCACAATGAAATCAGTTTTTTTCTCTACAAGAAATTGACCCCCACGTGTCTGCAAATGTTTATTCCAACCGATACTGCACGAAACAGGGCAATACTTACTGCGCATAAAACTGCGCTTCTGACGACCGCAGAAATAAATAGCGCGCCTAGAAAGCTGTGATTAGCTCACGCGTTATGACTGGCTTACGCCACGCTTCGCAGCTGATCTATGAAACAACCCCGAGATGAAAGAATTTACATGAAGCCAGCGGTACGAAGTGAAAGGCAGGTAGGAAGTACGAAGCAGAAGTCATGCGTCTCAACGTTCTCCACGACCGGGGAACGCCATCATCGCAAACGAAAACGACACCGACTTGAGTCGTCACCGAATGAAAGTTCTCTTCTTCTTCTCGAAACCACTCGCGCACATCTTCAAATATGTACTCCACCTGATACCGGACGCAACAGCGTAAGGCTTACTGCGTATATAATATTGAGCCAGCTACCACGTTGCTACTTCGCATTATGTGCAAAACTACAACGTTTGTATTTGCAGTTACCACTTTGGAAACATGAATATTCTAACTGGAACAGACGTAAACGATTCGAAAGCATGTACAGCCGACGAGAAAGAAGACGTGACGGAAGAACAAGGTCACGCGCCTGGAGAGCGTGCTGGCACAAGCAGGCTGCTGTTCTAAAAAGGCTTCCCACTTCGCGGTTGTTTGGATGGCACCGGTCGGATGTTGGACGCCGTCGTGGCTCGGGAGACGACGTAGGTGAGCCTCACTCTGTCACAATTCAAGCATATTAAGGCGTAACTGCCCCTATAGTGTGCGGAATCGGGGCTGGAAGCTCGACACGGGCGTCCTCTCCCATCCGTTGTCGCATGCCGTTCACTTACATGTACCTGTAAGAGTCGCCGCCTGGGTCACCATAGTCATGTTCAAGTAGCTACGACTTAGCGAGCCAACGCGCCGGCTGTCTAGGTCTCTAGCTCAGTGCTATTTTCTCAATCTTCCGCCAGACAGTACAGTACAGTACAGTCAACAGACAGTACTACTCAGTCATTAGCGTCGTTAGTGTTGGCGCTGAACGCAATGTCGATGTCCGTTGTGTGGCTATTACGCAAAAGTAATAGCCACACAACGCAATTAATTAGCGCAGTTAATTGCGTAGTTAATTAACGGTAACTGAAACAAGCCGCCTTGTCTCGCCGTCGCAGCCCCGTTCCCTCTCCCACTATTAGTGACGCCTGAAGTATAGGCCGTTTCACCATATAGCAACAGGTAAATAGCAGAGAGTGAGAGAGAGAAAGCGAGAGAAAGAGAGAGAGAGAGAGGTCTTGGCATCTCCTCAACCAATCTTATCCCAAATGTTGTTTCCGTGAACGGCGAATGCGAAACCACTCTAAATCAACCACTGTCTGCGGGGAAGCGCAGGTGCGTGCGGTCCTCATGGAGGTGTGGAGGTGCGTTCCGGAAGGCAGATGCTTGCCGTGCCACCCACCGACGAAGGCGAAGCCAACCGAAGGAGGCGCCACGTGAGACAGCAGATCGACGCAACCTACGAAGCAAGAGCCGACGCTGGATGCAGAGGATGCCGCAACGGTTCCAGCTGCAGCTACCAATAGGGAGATCGTGGCCAAAACATCGAATCCTTTGGTTCGGAACCGGGCGAGGTTGTCCAAAGCTGACGACAACGCGACTCCTGCACCTGCTGAATAATTCTGGCGCTTACATTTGTTCACCTCGTGTGCCCGCTGCTATAAACACATGCGATGGCGCGTTGTGTTTTGCAGCCGCCGGATTGTACAGCGCTCGTCTACGCCGAAAGACATCTAGCGGTGTTCACGCAAGAGCCATGCTCGATCGTGCTCGTATTGCGAGCGCGATCGCTCCTAAGAAAACTGTTCGAAAAAGCTTCAAGGCGATAGAGAGCAGGTTGCATCTGCACGTGTGGCGATAAAGTGACTCGTCATTTGTGTGGTTGTCTTCCACAGATGCGACTACATTGTGTGAACTTCTACAGCGCAATTGAACAGACATGACATCGAAGTGCTTCTGTATTCGGGCGATATCCATGAAGAGAATTCTTCCTGAAGAAATGTTGTGGTTCCTCGCGTCCAGCACGTTCGAAAGAGAATTCTTGGCTGTCTATTATGCAAATATTTAAGCGACGTTGTAATAATAAATGCATTATAAATTTGAATATGCCTCATCTGTTTGGTCCCCTTCCGCTCATTATCAAATTAACATGCTTGAAACAATTCAGAACGGAGCCGCCCGTTACATTTCAAGGGGGCTATGACAATGATTCAAGTGTGGCTCAGTTTAAACTAGATTATTCCCTTCAACCATTGGCCATTCCCCGTCAAATGTCTCTTATATGCCTGTTTCACAAGTACGTCCACAGCAATAAAATGGCCTCGTTACGCCTAGCACGATTCATTTTCACGTCACGCAGGCTATACATAATCACCTCAGCTTCAAGCGCATCTTTGGCAACACGAACGCTTTTAACACATCGGCCCTTCCACAAGCCATCCGCATGTGGAATGATCTTCCCGATGATATCGCCTCTTATAATAACCTGAATTCATTTTGCCACAAGCTTGAGGTTCATTTACTTTTAAATAGCGCTGTAACATGGTCTCGTCGTTTAAGTTCTTGCTTTGTTTATTTTGTGATGTGTTGCGTTTTTTTCTTCAGTTGCACTCAAAGGCTATTTTAGTGCTTATTTGGCAAAAGTATTCTGTTGAGCTGAGTTTTTCTTTTTTTTTTTTTGGTTCACTTGTGTTGGAACTTTGTCTTGTATTTTGCAATTTACTCTGTTGCGTTGCGTTTTGATGCTCACTTGCTTTGTAACCCTGTTCCTTTCTAGTTTGCTTGTGCTTTCATTGTTATACTAGACCCCCCATACTCAATGCCCTTTGGGCCTTTAAGGTCTTTTTAAATAAATAACTCATGTTGCACGTAATAATATAACGGCTATATGAATATTGCCAGTGTATAAATGTAACAGTACAAATGTTAATGATAACTTAATGATTGAGCGGTTAAATTTATGGTGACGCAGCAGTCAGCTCAATAGATTATTTTTGGGGTGTCTAGAAAAGCACTTTTGGTATTGTTGATTAAAAAAAAAAGATTGCTCTATTCGAACAGTGTTATTTGTTTCGTCTAGCTTTCAACAAACATCGTAGTCGTCATTCCCATTTAAATAATATTTTCACTTCTAATTTCATTAGTATTCTCTAAATTTAGTTATATTTGTGCGGGTAGTTTTGTTCGATCAGACTGCAGTGCGCCGTAAGTGCCCATCGCCCTCATCATGTACACAGGCTCGTTTTCTCCCAATTCAGAAACATCAGAAGGCCGTGCAAGCATCACTGCGCTGCTTTTCGGTACAACTGGCCAGTGTGAACGCGTATAGCACTTTCAGACAAGAAAGATGCTCACAGGAGACTCGGGGAGATCAACACAGAGTTCGTACAAGGGGTGTCTCAGGCTAGACCCGACGTTTCGAAAAGCGGATTTTGTCTTCGTAACTTGTTGCCCTAACGATGGCAAGTCCCCTTGTCGAAACGTCAGCTCCAGCCTCGGAAAACCCTGGTTCGACCACTGTGAACCTTCACACCAATTCCTGCTATTTCTTTCTCTCGCTAGATTGCATATTTCTGAACCCTTTATTTTCCCTCGCACCGGGTAGAAAACCCGAAACTACACCCGCCGAGGTAGCTTGGCGGCTATGGCGTGGTGCTGCAGAGATCAAGGTCGCGGGTTCAACCCCTCCCGCAGTGGCCGCATTTCGATGTGGGCGAAATGCGAAACCGTCGTGTACTTAAAATAAGGTGCACGTTAATGGACCCCAGCTTGTCCAAATTAATACCATGAGTTCCACACTAAGCCAGGCCTCGTAATCAGATCGTAGTTCTGGTACGTAAAACCACAGAATTTTTTCAAGCGAAGCTTTATATGCTACCAAGGGTCGGCGGCGGTGGTGGTGGTGTCACGCTGAAAAGTGGGCCGATTCTGGCGATTGTGCAGAAAAAGTCCAAGCTCAATGGCACATAATCCTGTCGTGTGGGATGATCCTGATGGTACTGCCGAAAGGGTCCAAGCTCAATGGCACATACCAGGGACAAGAAATAAAGAAAGAAAGAACGAAAGAAAGAAGAAAGAAATAGAGAAAAAAAAGAAAGAAATCACGTGCGGCGCACTCACGCATTGGATATGCTACGTGACTCGCGAGCGACCAGTCAGGTTCGTTTGGAGGGAGAAAGAGAGATTGTGGTTGTAAAAAGCAAGGAGGTTTGGTAAAGAGTCGCGAGGAGGGGCATGGAAGGAAAGCGGGTTGGCGCGCGCTCCTCCGGGCTTCCCTCGCCTCAAATCAGTTTCGACGAAAAGATGGGAAGGCCACGCGTGGTGCGTTCTGCAAAGGAGCGAGCTGCGGTTGATGAACGCCGGCATGAACTCGCTCGCGAAAGGGCTCGTCGTCGACATGCCTATGCTAGGTCGAGGGCTTCCGAAGCCGAGGCCCGCCGTCAGCAACGATCAGAGAATCCCGAGGCGACGGTTTCCTAACGTTACCCTGACGAAGGTCGGATACACACACGACAAGATTCGCTTACCCCCATTTTCTCGACAGGGGAAGGGCTAGGGATTTTTTTCCTCCCCCCCCCCCCCCAACACCGTTTCTCCCCCCTCTCTCTTCCTCTCCTTCGTTTACATACTTTAAGAGCTTTCTCTGTGGCTTCAGAACTACCATACTTGCTCGTAGAATATTTCTCCTTTCGACACTCTCACTCTCCCAAAACAATCTTCTTGTGCCCGCCCAGATTAGTTTATTGCGAACGCTTATTAGTTCGTACTTTAAAAGGCAAATGTAAATGCCGTAGGCTAACCTCTACGCATATCGTTAAACTTGGTTTGCCATTTCGTTACCTGCAAAAGAAATCCTGAAATCGCCAGTTTGGTCAAGAATCGGTTAGCGCAAGTGTTAAAATTAGCGAATATTTAAATGTGCAGGAATTGAAACAAAATTATGTAATATGTTGGCAAGAATCAAATGGGAAGTATTTGAAGAATATATGTTGAAAAAAATCAAATTGATGAACTAAAATACACCCCTGGCGCGTCTTCGGGGCCCTTATTTGACAATACTAGTGGTTATGAGCGTCATATACGAGGTGTTTTAAAAAGGAAACCAGCTTCTGCCTTCTCAACCAGAGTCTTTGAAGCGCGTCTCGTGTTACAGTAACGTTACAGTCACAGCTGTTATGGCGCTCACTCCTCCAGTTTTTTTTATTATTTTTTTTTATTTTTTATTGTGCGGCGCTGTCCACCGCAGGAATCCCAAAATGTTTTCGAAAATTTTAAAAGAAAAAATTCACAGTGCACTTCGGCGATTCGAACTCCCGTTTCAAGGAGTGGCATGTATTTGCACAAATAGGTTTTATCTATCAGGCCAGTCGGCTGACGCTACAGCGAAGAAAAATGCTGCGGCTGGAGTGCGTGGTCGTGCATCAAGATGCTATGATGGCTTACGCCACGCTCTGCAGCTTACGAATATAATCATAATCGGTTTTATTGCGATGATTAGAAAGATTACAGGATGTTATCATACATAAGGAGGTCCCGAAGTCAAAGACGGCTATGGGACGTCTATTCCGAACTAAATAAAATAAAGCACATAATACAGTAGCTGCAACAAATCGTGAACAAGGAACAATTCAAGGTTGACAACGTGTAAATAGCATAATTAAAGAATTATATGTGCATAAATAAGAAGCATATAAGAGAGCACAGTCGCAAAAACTCGTTAAACACGCATGTAAATCAACACACAGGATAAATTAGCGCAAATGTGAATGAATATAAACGAAGCCAACCACAAAATGCGAAAGGAAGGACAGAAAGAAGAAGGAAGAAATAGCCTTGTCTCTCCACTTCACCACCGGGAAGATCCACCTCCACAATGAATTTTTTTTTCTAGAAGAAATTGATTCGCACGCATCTGCGAATGTTTATTCAAAGCGATACTGCACGAAACAGGGCAGTACTCACTGCGCATAAAACTGCGCTTCTGACGAAAGCAGAAAAGAATAGTACGCAGAGAGAGCTATGATTGGCTCACAGTATAGATTGGATTACGCCACGCTTCGCAGCTGATCTATGAATGAACCCCGAGATGAAAGAATTTACATGAAGCCAGCGGCAAGAAGTGAAAGGTATAGCCGCTATAGCCTAAAGCTATTCCAAACTTTTCTATTCAAATTCTACAATCAGCCCTTCACGATTGATCAAAACATTTTCGGGCTGGTCCCAACTTCGCCTTTCTGTCACGCGACGTCACGAAAACCGCATTAGCTCCCCATCTGATATGACGTGTACAAACGGATTATGCATGATTCAACCGAACAAAAGAAAAATCATTATTCCTGATTCGACGCCTTTTCGCCATTAGCCCTCGGCTATTGGTCGAAAGTTTTCGGGTTGAGCCCACTTCACCTGTTTGTCACGCGACGTCACAAAACCACGAAAACTCACTGCGTCAAAGCGACGTCCACGTATTAAAGATATATTAATACGCCGAACAAAACTAAATTTTCTCTGAATAGTCAGAAACTGCCCTGTTACGAAAGAAATAAAAGATGGCGGCCCGCCGATAGCTCAGGCACTCGCTATACTCGCACCTGCTTGTGAACATGGATTTGTTTGCGTATAATAAACCTTTTGGTTGGCAGTGAAATGCTATTGGACCCTTTCGGTACATAAACGACATCGTTCTGCCAAATCTTTCTTGCTGATGATCCGCTTTAGCGGTATTCTTAAGCTTCGGTGGCACGCCGCCGCGATTTTAGACCAGCCACCGCAAGCTAAGTACAGGGACGCGGACTCATCGGGGACGCCGGCACCACCCTCCTCATCCGGTTATCTATTTTCACTGTGCTGGCTCGGCCCCTTCGAAACCCTCTCCAATTGAGCATGATTCTCGCCTTTTGTCAGTTAATTAGGTAAGAAAAACCGCTCAGTGTAAGCAATAATATTCGTTTTGAAAACGAACAAAGCTGATCTCCTCTAAACGAGGATAGCGTTTGATTGGGCTATTCGGAAAACGCTGCGGGTCACCACCCGATGCAAGCGTCGGCGGTCCCATGAATTTGAGGTCAGGAGATTGAAATAAAAACAGGTTGGAATAGTTTTACGTTATAGGTCCCCAGGATAGGAAGTAGAAAGCAGAAGTCATGCGTCTCCATGTTCTCCACCACCGGGGAACGCCATCATCGGAAACGCAAACGACATAGATTAATGTCATCACCGAATGAAAGTTCTCTTCTTCTTCTTCTCGAAAGTACTCGCGCACATCTTCAAATATGTACTCCAACTGATACCGGACGCAACAGTGCAAGGCAAATTATTACGTGTAGAAGATTGAGCCAGCGACTACGTCACTGCTTCGATTTATGTGCAAAACTATAATGTTTGTATGTGGGTTTACCAATTTGTAATCATGAATATTCTAACTAGAACAGACGTAAATGATTCGAAAGCATGTACAGCAGACGAGAAAGAAAAGGTGACGGAAGAACAAGGTCACGCGCCTGGAGACCGTGCTGCCACAAGCAGGCTGCTGTTCTAAAAAGGCTTCCCACTTCGCGGTTGTTTGGATGGCACCGCTCGGATGTTGGACGCCGTCGTGGCTCGGGAGACGACGTAGGTGAGCCTCACTCTGTCACAATTCAAGCATATTAAGGCGTAACTGCCCCTATAGTGTGCGGAATCGGGGCTGGAAGCTCGACACGGGCGCCCTCTCCCATCCGTTGTCGCATGCCGTTCACTTACATATACCTGTAAACGTCGCCGTCTGGGTCACTATAGCCATATTCAAGTAGCTACGACTTAGCGAGCCAACGCGCCGGCTGTCTAGGTCTCTAGCTCAGTGCTATTTTCTCAATCTCCCGCCAGACAGTACAGTACAGTCTAGCAGACAGTAGTACTCAGTCATTAGCGTCGTTAGTGTTGACGCTGAACGGAATGTCGATCTGCGTTGTGTGGCTATTACGCAAAAGTAATCCGCACGTTGCGCAGTTAATTAACGGTAACTGAAACAAGCCGCCTTGTCTCGCCGTCCCACCCCCTTTCCCTCTCTCACTGTTAGAGACGCCTGAAGTTTAGGGCGTTGCACCATATAGCAACAGATAAAGAGCAGAGAGAGAGAGAGAGGTCTTGGCATCTGCTGAACCATTCTTAGCCCAAATGTTCTTTCCGTGAACGGCGAATGCGCAGTTGCGTGCGGTCCTCATGGAGGTGTGGAGGTGCGTTCCGGAAGGCAGATGCTTGCCGTGCCTCCCACCGACGAAGGCGAAGCCAACCGAAGGAGGCGCCACGTGAGACAGCAGATCGACGCAACCTACAAAGCAAGAGCCCACGCTGGATGCAGAGGATGTCGCAACGGTTCCAGCCGCAGCTACCAATAGGGAGATCGTGGCTTTGGTTCGGAACCGGGCGAGGTTGTCCAAAGCTGACGACATCGCGACTCCTGCCCCTGCTCAATAATTCTCGCGCACACGCCCGCTGCTATAAACACAAGCGATGGCTTTTTGTGTTTTGCAGCCGCCGGAATGTACAGCGCTCTTCTACGCCGAAAGACGTCTAGCGGTATTCACGCAAGACCCAGGCTGGATCGTGCTCGTATTGCGAGCGCGAGTGCTTCCAAGAACACAACTCCGTTTGAAAAAAACTTCAAGGCGATAGAGAGCAGGTTGCAACTGCGCGGGTGGCGATAAAGTGACTCGTCATTTGTGTGGTTGTCTTCCACAGATGCGACTTTGTTGTGTGAACTTCTACAGCGCTATTGAACAGACATGACATCGAAGTACTTCGATATTCAGGCGATACCAGTGAAGAGGAATTTCTCTGGAAGAAATGTTGTGGTTTCTCGCGTCCAGCACGTTCGAAAGAGAATTCTTGGCTGTCTATCATGTAAATATTTAAGCGACGTTGTAATAATAAATGCATTATAAACTTGAATATGCCTCATCTGTTTGGTCCCCTTCCGCTCATTATCAAATTAACATGCTTGAAACAGTTCAGAACGGAGCCGCCCGTTACATTTCAAGGGGACTATAACAATGATTCGAGTGTGACTCAGTTTAAACTAGATTACTCCCTTCAACCATCGGCCATTTCCCGTCAAATGTCTCTTCTATGCCTGTTTCACAAGTACGTGCACAGCAATAAAATAGCCTCGTTACATACTTTAAGAGCTTTCTCTGTGGCTTCAGAACTACCATACTTGCTCGTAGAATATTTCTCCTTTCGACACTCTCACTCTCCCAAAACAATCTTCTTGTGCCCGCCCAGATTAGTTTATTGCGAACGCTTATTAGTTCGTACTTTAAAAGGCAAATGTAAATGCCGTAGGCTAACCTCTACGCATATCGTTAAACTTGGTTTGCCATTTCGTTACCTGCAAAAGAAATCCTGAAATCGCCAGTTTGGTCAAGAATCGGTTAGCGCAAGTGTTAAAATTAGCGAATATTTAAATGTGCAGGAATTGAAACAAAATTATGTAATATGTTGGCAAGAATCAAATGGGAAGTATTTGAGGAATATATGTTCAAAAAATGAAATTTATGAACTAAAATAAAACCCCTGGCGCGTCTTCGCGGCCCTTATTAGGCAATACTCGTGGTTATGAGTGTCATATACGAGGTGTTTTAAAAACGAAACCAGCTTCTGCCTTCATGAACGACAGTCTTTGAAGCGTGTCTCTTGTTACAGTAATGTTACAGTGACAGGTGTTATGGCGCTCATTCCTCTAGCTTTTTTTTATTATTTTTTTTCTATTTTTTAAGGTGCGGCGCTGTGTATCGCAGGAATCCCAAAATGTTTTCGAAAATTTTAAAAGAAAAAATTCAGTGCACCTCGGTGATTCTAATTCCCGTTTCAAGGACTCGTATATATTTGCACAAAGAGGTTTTATCTGTCAGGCCAGTCGGCTGACGCAACAGCGAAGAAAAATGCGGCGCCTGGAGAGCATGGTCGCGCATCAAGCTGCTATGATGGGCTTAGGCCGCGCTCTGCAACTTACGAATATAATCATAATCGGTTTTATTGGGATTATTAGAAAGATTACAGGATGTTATCATACAGAAGGAGGTCCCGAAGTCAAAGACGGCTATGGGACGTCTATTCCGAACTAAATAAAATAAAGCACATAATACAGTAGCTGCAACAAATCGTGAACAAGGAACAATTAAACGTTTACAACATATAAATAGCATAATTAAAGAATTGTATGTGAATAAATAAGAAGCATATAAAAGAGCACAGTCGCAAAACCTCGTTAAACACGCATGTAAATCAACACACAGGATAAATTAGCGCAAATGTGAATGAACATAAACGAAGCCAACCACAAAATGCGAAAGGAAGGACAGAAAGAAGAAGGAAGAAATAGCCTTGTCTCTCGACTTCACCACCGGGAAGATCCACCTCCACAATGAATTTTTTTTTCTAGAAGAAATTGATTCGCACGCATCTGCGAATGTTTATTCAAAGCGATACTGCACGAAACAGGGCAGTACTCACTGCGCATAAAACTGCGCTTCTGACGAAAGCAGAAAAGAATAGTACGCAGAGAGAGCTATGATTGGCTCACAGTATAGATTGGATTACGCCACGCTTCGCAGCTGATCTATGAATGAACCCAGAGATGAAAGAATTTACATGAAGCCAGCGGCAAGAAGTGAAAAGTATAGCCGCTATAGCGTAAAGCTATTCCAAACTTTTCTATTCAAATTCTACAATCAGCCCTTCACGATTGATCAAAACATTTTCGGGCTGGTCCCAACTTCGCCTTTCTGTCACGCGACGTCACGAAAACCGCATTAGCTCCCCATCTGATATGACGTGTACAAACGGATTATGCATGATTCAACCGAACAAAAGAAAAATAATTATTCCTGATTCGACGCCTTTTCGCCATTAGCCCTCGGCTATTGGTCGAAAATTTTCGGGTTGAGCCCACTTCACCTGTTTGTCACGCGACGTCACAAAACCACGAAAACTCACTGCGTCAAAGCGACGTCTACGTATTAAAGATATATTAATACGCCGAACAAAACTAAATTTCCTCTGAATAGTCAGAAACTGCCCTTTTACGAAAGAAATAAAAGATGGCGGCCCGCCGATAGCTCAGGCACTCGCTATACTCGCACCTGCTTGTGAACATGGATTTGTTTGCGTATAATAAACCTTTTGGTTGGCAGTGAAATGCTATTGGGCCCTTTCGGTACATAAACGACATCGTTCTGCCAAATCTTTCTTGCTGATGATCCGCTTTAGCGGTATTCTTAAGCTTCGGTGGCACGCCGCCGCGATTTTAGACCAGCCACCGCAAGCTAAGTACAGGGACGCGGACTCATCGGGGACGCCGGCACCACCCTCCTCATCCGGTTATCTATTTTCACTGTGCTGGCTCGGCCCCTTCGAAACCCTCTCCAATTGAGCATGATTCTCGCCTTTTGTCAGTTAATTAGGTAAGAAAAACCGCTCAGTGTAAGCAATAATATTCGTTTTGAAAACGAACAAAGCTGATCTCCTCTAAACGAGGATAGCGTTTGATTGGGCTATTCGGAAAACGCTGCGGGTCACCACCCGATGCAAGCGTCGGCGGTCCCATGAATTTGAGGTCAGGAGATTGAAATAAAAACAGGTTGGAATAGTTTTACGTTATAGGTCCCCAGGATAGGAAGTAGAAAGCAGAAGTCATGCGTCTCCATGTTCTCCACCACCGGGGAACGCCATCATCGGAAACGCAAACGACATAGATTAATGTCATCACCGAATGAAAGTTCTCTTCTTCTTCTTCTCGAAAGCACTCGCGCACATCTTCAAATATGTACTCCAACTGATACCGGACGCAACAGTGCAAGGCAAATTATTACGTGTAGAAGATTGAGCCAGCGACTACGTCACTGCTTCGATTTATGTGCAAAACTATAATGTTTGTATGTGGGTTTACCAATTTGTAATCATGAATATTCTAACTAGAACAGACGTAAATGATTCGAAAGCATGTACAGCAGACGAGAAAGAAAAGGTGACGGAAGAACAAGGTCACGCGCCTGTAGACCGTGCTGCCACAAGAGATCGCGTGGTCCCTTCGCTGAGTCTCCACGCAAAGCTTGCGAACGGACGCGGTGGCCGCTGCTCGCCGCTCGCCTGCTGTCCTCGTCTGCTGTCCTGTCTCGGGTGTGGTCAAGTATCGGGCGGCGGTTATCTATTGCTCTTTTAACGTCTCGATTGTTCTTTTGATTCATTTATTGATCTTTTTTCTTCACCTTTAGGATTATTGTGTCGCGAGTGTAAAGTCAGACTAACCTGATGTCTCTTTCTTCCCCCGGTCAAGGGCATTCCCCTTGGCTAGCCTCAATCCCTTCCCGAGAGTGGCCAATAGACTCTTTTTTACGCAGTGGCAACAAAAGTGTCCCTGTGGCTCTTGTGCCTACAAATGGGGGATCGATTCAGATGAAGAATCCGAAAGCGATTCAGGTGGAGCTTCGAAAGGCCTCCTCCCAGTTCCAAAAGATCACCGAGGTCCGCCAGTTTGGTCGCGGTGGTATTCTTTGCTGCTCATCGGATCAGGAGTGCGTTCGAGACCTTCTAAACTGTTCTGAATTCGCATCGAATCCGGTGAGCCCGTTTATTCCACCACACCTTACATGCTCGAAAGGCTTAGTTCGTGGGGTCGACGCGAGCCTGGACCCCTCAGAAGTGCTAGACTTATTTTCAGTTGCTGGAGCTGTATCCGTATACCGGTGTAGCCGAATTATTGAGAACAGGAAGTCACCTACGGAGTCGGTGATTGTTACGTTCGCGGGAACAGTTCGTCCAACTGAAATCAAGGCATGGCCCCTGATATACAGAGTAGAGCCACTTTCCCCAAGACCACTACAGTGCTTGAAATGTTGGCGCTACGGACACACTATAAAAGGATGCAGATCGGTTACTCGATGCCGCCTATGTGGAGAGAATCACGACAGCACAGAATGTAAGTCGCAGGAAGAAAACTGCTGCCTATGCAATGAAGCACACCCTGCAGACTATTCAAACTGTTCTGCAAAGGAACGAGAATTAAGAATACTAGAAGTGGTGGAACGCAGGCGTTGCTCACGTAGGGAAGCAGTTACAGAAGTTCAGGGAAGATCCCAGGGCTACGCAGGCGTAACAGCTCGTCACACCGCTAGTATGGATGTTTCTCTATCCAAGGCCATAGCAGAGGCAGTAGAGAAAGCTATGGAAAAGGCAATGGAACGACTTGCAACAACTCTTTTTGAGTCCTTGACACAAATGATGACTAGCCAGATGGCGCAGGTCATTGGTGCAGCCTCTACCCAATCTCCTGCATACCAGGTTGCAAATGTACTAAACATAACTCAAAAACAAACATTGTCATCAAACTCGTCAGCTGACTCCCCTTGCGCAGGACCTTCTACTCAAGTAGAACGGACGGAACCAGAACCCCTAACGGAAGAGTATGAAGACTACCAGGATGTAGACATGGAACACAAAAGTCTAAAACGCACACGATCTCCTCCCCACAAAATTTCTTCAAAGTCAAAAACTCAAAATATGAAAAAGTGAACCTTTCCAAGAAGGACTTTTTGAAAGAGACTATTTTGGATCAGGCGGTTTCCGCTACCGTTCTATCTTCACCATAGGGTCTCTAAAAATCTTGCAGTGGAATTGTCGTTCAATTGTTTCTGCTACTACAGATCTATCGTATATTTCTTCTCAATTTTCTCCAGACATCATTATCTTACAAGAAACCTGGCTTTCAAATGGTCAAAAATATTCTCTAAAATATTATCCAATGTTTCGTTTGGATCGGCCTGCCAGAGGTGGTGGCGTTGCTTTCTTGGTTTCAAATAAATTTAGTCACAAAGCAACGATATCGTTTCAAAGAATGTCTACCGAATGTGAAATTTTAGCATTAGACATTTCACTCCCAGACTGCTCCCCTTTTACCTTAGTTAATTTATATTTCCCAGCAGGAGTGCAGGATACATTTTCTCTAGACACCGTATTAGCTTCCTGCAGAAAAGACATAGTATTCGCTGGTGACTTTAATTCACACCATGTATCTTGGGGTTTTAAAACTGATTCAGAAGGAAAACGCCTGTGGGAATGGACTCTTGATAATAATCTATCTTGTCTAAATTCAAAAGTTATTACGTTTCTTCGCGGACAGTCTCAATCGGCTATAGATCTCACTTTCTCCAGCTCATCTTTAGCTATATCATCGTGGAATACTATAGACTGTGCTACGAACAGCGACCACCTCCCAATTATTTTTCAAATTGATTTCCCTGTGATTTCTCTTAGAAGGAAAAATAACCCATTTATAAACTATAACAAACTTCAAAAAGACTTGAAGTCTACGATGCTTTCACGTACGGCTATGCAAGAGGATATTAGGACTCTGAGCGTCTGTGCAGTTTTAAAGCGTTCCGCGAAGAATGCAACAGTTAATTTAACCTGCAACACAGGTAAACCATTGAGTACGTGGTGGAATTCAGATTGCACGAGGGCCCACCGAAAACGAAAAGCTGCCTGGAAGCAACTTCTTTGTAATCAATGTCCAAAGAATTAGAGTGATTACCAATTTGTTGCTGCAACATTCAAGCGTACGATAGGTAAAGCCAAAGAGGAGTATGATATGAATAAATACAATCATCTGTCTAAATCAAAAAACAAAAAAGCCCTTTTTAGGTTTTTACGCTCTCGAAAAATGATTCCAGTTCCAGCAAATATTGACTCTTCCGTGCTTTCGCCACGTGAATTATCCGAATTATTAGAAAATATTGGAAAAGGACTGAAAGATAGGTTCACTTCAATCATTCCACCGTACATAGTGAAACCGTTACCACTAGAGGAATTTAGGGAAGTCACAACACAAGAACTGGCGGATGTTGTTCGCTATCTGCCTTCTTCAGCGCCAGGACCAGATGGAGTTACCACAGCCGTGATAAAAATTCTGTATGAATTGTCCCCAGAAGAAATTTTGAATATGGTAAATTACTCTTTAAAAAATGCGTGGGTACCTTCAGAATGGAAACTTGCTAAGGTAATTCCGATACTTAAAAAACAGGGAGGTCGATATGATTTAGATAATATTAGACCAATTTCCCTAACATCAAACTTAGTTAAACTAATTGAACGAATTTTAAATTGTCGAATTACGACCTACATTTCTGAAAACTTAATACTTAGCCCCTGTCAAATTGGTTTTAGATCAGGGTGCTCGATTTGGTGTGCGCACGTAGATTTAGAGAGTCGCATAAAACTTGCTCGTCGCCGAAGAGAATATTCAGCATTAGTGACCCTGGATCTAGCAAAAGCTTATGATTCCGTGGAACATAGCATACTGATAAAGCAATTAGAGAATTACAGGTTTCCGAAATACATCACGGCGTGGTTGTCAGAATTTTTAAGGGAAAGAGAGTTCTACTGTTTTCAAAACGGATGTTCATCGTCTAGGTATAAGCAACAGAGGGGAGTACCACAAGGATCAGTATTATCTCCTGTTTTATTTAATATATTTTTAAGCTCCA
Organism: Dermacentor silvarum; assembly: GCF_013339745.2. Lineage (NCBI taxonomy): Eukaryota > Metazoa > Arthropoda > Arachnida > Ixodida > Ixodidae > Dermacentor > Dermacentor silvarum. Next base: position 166,103,673 of record NC_051154.1, read on the forward strand.
TCCCGCTGCTCCAGGACATTCATGTGTACGTTTATGCTGATGACATCGTTTTTTTTGCATCGAATGCTGATCTACATTCACTTTATCAAATGTTACAAAATTACTTATCTATGCTTGAAACTTGGATTGAAACCATACATATGTCTCTGAACGTTAGTAAAAGTGCACTCCTTCTCTTTCCTTTAGATGTTCCCGTTCACATTTCACTGATGTATCGTCAAGAGTTCATTCCTCAGGTGGATTCTCTTAAATATCTGGGAATTACATATGATGGAACACTAAACTGGAAAAGCCACATTGATAACGTCGCGTTTAAGGCAACTCGGGCTGTAGGATGGTTGCGTAAAATCAGTAACCGACGATACGGGCTGCGAAGAAACACATTAATTATGATATATAAAATGTATGTCCGACCAATCATGGAATTTGGCTGTGTCTTATTTTCTGGGTGTCCAGCTTATAAAATTAAACCTTTGGTACTATTAGAAAAGGAAGCTCTGCGTTTGTGCCTTGGACTCCCTAAGTTTGTTGCAAACAACGTTCTGTATATGGAAGCGCGACTACCATGTTTAATTAGTAGATTCCAAATCCTTACTGTCCAAACGTACCTAAAGTTTTACGATTCTCCCCAAAGAAGATCAATGTATGTTTTCATTAATGAACCAAGTACGTTTTTTAATTCTCATTGGTCGCGACTGCACACCCCTCAGATCGTATTCGTACAGGCACAGCTATCACCACTGAATGTACAAATTCAATGTATTCACCCAATAAGTCAATCCAAGAAAATCCTCCAAATTGAATTTGACGATATCTTCCCCTCGAATGCTAAACTAATGCCATTCCAATATTTAAATGACCAATTACAAGTTACCTCTCTCACCAGGAAACAAACAATATAATAGCCACGGACGCTTCAATGTTAAACGAAAAGGCTGGCGTAGGCATCTTTTCTCCTTCTCTTAGTTGGTCCTTTTCTATTCGCCTTCCGGATTACACGACTATTTTCATAGCAGAATTATTGGCGATTGTTTTAGCACTGCGCAAACTACCCCCGAATCAATTATCAGCTGTCGTAGTAACAGACTCTCGGTCGGTATGTGTGTCGCTTTCCTCGGCAACGAATTCAACTATCTTAAATGTGTTTCAAAATTTAATCCCTACAACGTTACAAAAAATTAATTTACTCTGGGTTCCTGGACACTGCGGTTTATACATAAACGAAATGGCAGATTTATTAGCCAGAACATCTTTAAATGGACCTGTGCTTCATATTTTACCGGATACAGCTTACGTCACTGCATCGAGATTCAGAACGTTTAGCCTACGAAATGACTTAATCAAATTATCGCTGATCCCATCTACAGACTTTCAGCATCTCGGTTTTGGCTGGAATAATCAGTGGTGTCCTTCTCGGCAGTTAGAAGTTACATTCTCCAAATTACGTTGTCGCATCCCGGAATTGAATTTCTATTTACACAGAGCTGGTCTGACGATGTCCCCTCTGTGCCAAAATTGTAAGGAAATTGAAACAATAGACCACTACTTTTTATCATGCCGACGTTATTCAAACCAGCGAACGAAATTACTCGAAGCTCCACTCTGCAAAATTGGATTAAGATTAAGTACACCAGTATTATTATCATTTGGGGCCTCCTCCCTCGGCTATTGTCACAGAGACGTTTGTTGCGCAGTCTTTCAATTTTTAACAGAAACAAGACGATTACCCTGTTAATTATAGTAACCTTATTCTACCTATCAGATCAGTATTCATTTCACTGAAATTTGTTTCTCCAAATTCGTTAGTAACATTGTATTTTTTCTGACCTTGATAATAACTATATTTTTCACCTTTCGGTTAGTCTGACTGCTCGTTGGCACAATACTCTAGGTATACAAAATTTTCTTTGTTTTTGATTGTGCCTTCTTTACTTTGCGTATCTCATTGTCAAAAAGAATTTTTTTTTAGCTACCTACTGCCGCCCGATTCTTGGCCTATCCCCCTCAGTGGGTGCGAGCCATGGTGAAGGATCATCATCATCATCATCACAAGCAGGCTGCTGTTCTAAAAGGCTTCCCACTTCGCGGTTGTTTGGATGGCACCGGTCGGATGTTGGACGCCGTCGTGGCTCGGGAGACGACGTAGGTGAGCCTCACTCTGTCACAATTCAAGCATATTAAGGCGTAACTGCCCCTATAGTGTGCGGAATCGGGGCTGGAAGCTCGACACGGGCGCCCTCTCCCATCCGTTGTCGCATGCCGTTCACTTACATATACCTGTAAACGTCGCCGTCTGGGTCACCATAGCCATATTCAAGTAGCTACGACTTAGCGAGCCAACGCGCCGGCTGTCTAGGTCTCTAGCTCAGTGCTATTTTCTCAATCTCCCGCCAGACAGTACAGTACAGTCTAGCAGACAGTAGTACTCAGTCATTAGCGTCGTTAGTGTTGACGCTGAACGGAATGTCGATCTGCGTTGTGTGGCTATTACGCAAAAGTAATCCGCACGTTGCGCAGTTAATTAACGGTAACTGAAACAAGCCGCCTTGTCTCGCCGTCCCACCCCCTTTCCCACTCTCACTGTTAGAGACGCCTGAAGTTTAGGGCGTTGCACCATATAGCAACAGATAAAGAGCAGAGAGAGAGAGAGAGGTCTTGGCATCTGCTGAACCATTCTTAGCCCAAATGTTCTTTCCGTGAACGGCGAATGCGCAGTTGCGTGCGGTCCTCATGGAGGTGTGGAGGTGCGTTCCGGAAGGCAGATGCTTGCCGTGCCTCCCACCGACGAAGGCGAAGCCAACCGAAGGAGGCGCCACGTGAGACAGCAGATCGACGCAACCTACAAAGCAAGAGCCCACGCTGGATGCAGAGGATGTCGCAACGGTTCCAGCCGCAGCTACCTATAGGGAGATCGTGGCTTTGGTTCGGAACCGGGCGAGGTTGTCCAAAGCTGACGACATCGCGACTCCTGCCCCTGCTCAATAATTCTCGCGCACACGCCCGCTGCTATAAACACAAGCGATGGCTTTTTGTGTTTTGCAGCCGCCGGAATGTACAGCGCTCTTCTACGCCGAAAGACGTCTAGCGGTATTCACGCAAGACCCAGGCTGGATCGTGCTCGTATTGCGAGCGCGAGTGCTTCCAAGAACACAACTCCGTTTGAAAAAAACTTCAAGGCGATAGAGAGCAGGTTGCAACTGCGCGGGTGGCGATAAAGTGACTCGTCATTTGTGTGGTTGTCTTCCACAGATGCGACTTTGTTGTGTGAACTTCTACAGCGCTATTGAACAGACATGACATCGAAGTACTTCGATATTCAGGCGATACCAGTGAAGAGGAATTTCTCTGGAAGAAATGTTGTGGTTCCTCGCGTCCAGCACGTTCGAAAGAGAATTCTTGGCTGTCTATCATGTAAATATTTAAGCGACGTTGTAATAATAAATGCATTATAAACTTGAATATGCCTCATCTGTTTGGTCCCCTTCCGCTCATTATCAAATTAACATGCTTGAAACAGTTCAGAACGGAGCCGCCCGTTACATTTCAAGGGGACTATGACAATGATTCGAGTGTGACTCAGTTTAAACTAGATTACTCCCTTCAACCATCGGCCATTCCCCGTCAAATGTCTCTTCTATGCCTGTTTCACAAGTACGTGCACAGCAATAAAATAGCCTCGTTACACCTTAAACGATTCTTTTTCACGTCACGCAGGCTACATAATCACCTCAGCTTCAAGTGCATCTTTGGCAACACGAACGCTTTTAACACATCGGCACTTCCACAAGCCATCCGCATTTGGAATGATCTTCTCGATGATATCGCCTCTTATAATAACCTGAATTCATTTTTCCACAAGCTTGAGGTACATTTTTTAATAGCGCTGTAACATGGTCTCGTCGTTTAAGTTCTTGCTTTGTTTATTTTGTGATGTGTTGCGTTTTTTTCTTCACTTGCACTCAAAGGCTATCTTAGTGCTTATTTCGCAAACGTATTCTGTTGAGCTGAGTTTTTCTGTTTTTTTTTCAACGCTCTTTTTATCCCCTCCCCCCTTCCCCAGAGTAGAGTAGCAGGCCAGAGCAAACTAACGCTCAAGCCGACCTCTCTGCCTTTCTTCAAATAAACCTCTCTCTCTCTTCTTTTTTTGGTTCACTTCCGTTGGAACCTTGTTTTGTATTTTGCAATTTACTCTGTTGGCAGGCGTCTTGATGTTTACTTACTTTGTAACCCTGTTGCTTACTAGTTTGCTTGTGTTTTCATTGTAATAACTAGACCCCCCATACTCAATGCCCTTTGGGTCTGTAATGTAACTTTAAATAAATAAATATATCATCTTGCACGTAATAATGTAATGGCTATAAGAATATTGCCGTTGTATAAATGTAACAGTACAAATGTTAATGATAACTTAATGATTGCGGGGTTAAATTTATGGTGACGCAGCAGTCAGCTCAATAGATTATTTTTGCGGTGTGTAGGAAAGCACTTTTAGGATTGTTGATTAAACAAAATATTGCTCCATTCGGACAGTGTTATTTCTTTCGTCTAGCTTTCAACAAACTTTGTAGTCGTCATTCCCGTTTAATTAATATTTTCACTTGTAATTTCATTATCATTCTCTAAATTTAGTTATTTTCGTACGGGTTTCTTCTTATTTTATTTAGTTGTGTGGTTAGTTATTTTCTTCGATCGGACTGCAGTGCGCCGTAACGGCCAATGGCCCTCATCATGTACACAGGCTCGTTTTCTCCCAATTCAGAAACATCAGAAGGCCGTGCAAGCATGACTGCGCTGCTCTTCGATACCACTGGGCTGTGTGAACGCGTATAGCACTTTCAGACAAGAAAGATGCTCACAGGAGACTCGGGGAGACCAACACAGAGTTCGTACAAGGGGTGTCTCAGGCTAGACCCGACGTTTCGAAAAGCGGATTTCTTTTCGTAATTTGTTGCCCTAACGATGGCAAGTCCCCTTGTCGAAACGTCAGCTCAAGCCTCAGAAAACCCTTGTCCGAACACTGTTGACCTTCACAGTATTTCCTGCTATTTCTTTCTCTCGCTACATTGACTATTTCTGATCCCTTTATTTTCCCTCACGCCGGGTAGCAAACCCGAAACTACACCCGCCGGGGTAGCTTGCTGGCTATTGCGCTGTGCTGCAGAGCTCGAGGTCACTGGTTCAAGCGCGGCCTCAGTGGCCGCATTTCGAAAAGTGGGCTGATCCTGGTGATTGTGCAGAAAGGGTCCGAGCTCAATGGCACATACCAGGTACAAGAAAGAAAGAGAGGAAGAAAGCAATAAATAAATAAATAAAATAAATAAATAAATAAATAAATAAATAAATAAATAAATAAATAAATAAATAAATAAATAAATAAATAAATAAAGAATGAGAGCAAGAAAGCTGGAAAGAAAGAAAGAAAGAAATATAGAAAAAATAAAGAAATCACGTGCGGCGCACACCCTCATCGAAAATGCTACACGCGTGATCACAGATCACGTGACTTGCGCGCGACCAATCAGTTTCGTTTGGTGTCAGAGAGAGAGAGATTGTGGTTGTAAAGAGTCGCGAGGAGGGGCATGGAAGGAAAGCGGGTTGGCGCGCGCTCCTCCGGGCTTCCCTCGCCTGAAATCAGTTTCGGCATAAAGATGGGAAGGCCACGCGTGGTGCGTTCTACAAAGGAGCGAGCTGCGGTTGATGAACGCCGGCATGAACTCGCTCGCGAAAGGGCTCGTCGTCGACATGCCTATGCTAGGTCGAGGGCTTCCGAAGCCGAGGCCCGCCGTCAGCAACGATCAGAGAATCCCGAGGCGACGGTTTCCGAACGTTACCCTGACGAAGGTCGGATACACACACGACAAGATTCGCTTACCCCCATTTTCTCGACAGGGGAAGGGCTAGGGATTTTTTTCCTCCCCTCCCCCCCCCCCCCAAGACCGTTTCTCCCCCCCTCTCTCTTCCTCTCCTTCGTTTACATACTTTAAGAGCTTTCTCTGTGGCTTCAGAACTACCATACTTGCTCGTAGAATATTTCTCCTTTCGACACTCTCACTCTCCCAAAACAATCTTCTTGTGCCCGCCCAGATTAGTTTATTGCGAACGCTTATTAGTTCGTACTTTAAAGGCAAATGTAAATGCCGTAGGCTAACCTCTACGCATATCGTTAAACTTGGTTTGCCATTTCGTTACCTGCAAAAGAAATCCTGAAATCGCCACTTTGGTCAAGAATCGGTTAGCGCAAGTATAAAAATTAGCGAATATATAAATGTTAAGGAATTGAAACAAAAGTTTTGTAATATGTTGGCAAGAATCAAACGGGAAGTATTTGAGGAATATATGTTCAAGAAATGAAATTTATGAACTAAAATAAAACCCCTGGCGCGTCTTCGCGGCCCTTATTAGACAATACTCGTGGTTATGAGTGTCATATACGAGGTGTTTTAAAAACGAAACCAGCTTCTGCCTTCATGAACGACAGTCTTTGAAGCGTGTCTCTTGTTACAGTAATGTTACAGTGACAGGTGTTATGGCGCTCATTCCTCTAGCTTTTTTTTATTATTTTTTTTCTATTTTTTAAGGTGCGGCGCTGTGTATCGCAGGAATCCCAAAATGTTTTCGAAAATTTTAAAAGAAAAAATTCAGTGCACCTCGGTCATTCTAATTCCCGTTTCGAGGACTCGTATATATTTGCACAAAGAGGTTTTATCTGTCAGGCCAGTCGGCTGACGCAACAGCGAAGAAAAATGCGGCGCCTGGAGAGCGTGGTCGCACATCAAGCTGCTATGATGGGCTTAGGCCGCGCTCTGCAACTTACGAATATAATCATAATCGGTTTTATTGGGATTATTAGAAAGGTTACAGGATGTTATCATACAGAAGGAGGTCCCGAAGTCAAAGACGGCTATGGGACGTCTATTCCGAACTAAATAAAATAAAGCACATAATACAGTAGCTGCAACAAATCGTGAACAAGGAACAATTCAAGGTTGACAACGTGTAAATAGCATAATTAAAGAATTGTATGTGCAGTAAATAAGAAGCATATAAAAGAGCACAGTCGCATAACCTCGTTAAACACGCATGTAAATCAACACACAGGATAAATTAGCGCAAATGTGAAAGAATATAAACGAAGCCAACCACAAAATGCGAAAGGAAGGACAGAAAAAACAAGGAAGAAATAGCCTTGTCTCTCCACTTCACCACCGGGAAGCCCCACCTCCACAATGATTTTTTTTTTTTACAAGAAATTGATCCGCACGCATTTGCGAATGTTTATTCAAACCGATACTGCACGAAACAAGGCAGTGCTCACTGCGCATAAAACTGCACTTCTGACGACAGCAGAAAGGAATAGTACGCCGATAGATATATGATTGGGTCACAGGATATGATTGGCTTACGCCCTGCTTCGCCGCTGATCTTTGAACGAACCCGAGATGAAAGAATTTACATGAAGCCAGTGGCAAGAAGTCAAAAGTAGGGGCGCAATAACGTAATGCTACTCCAAGCTTTTCTATTCCAATTCTGCAATGAGCCCTTCACGATTGATCAAAACATTTTCCGGCTGGTCCCAACTTCAGCCTGTCTGTCACGCGACGTCACGAAAACCGCATTAGCTCCCCATCTGATATGACGTGAACACATTGATTATGCATGATTAAACCGAGCAAAAGAAATATAAGTATTCCTGATTCGACGCCTTTTCGCCATTAGCCCTCGGCTATTGGTCAAAAGTTTTAGGGCTGAGCCCACTTCACCTCTTTGTCACGCGACGTGCACAAAACCACGAAAACTCACATGCGTCAAAGCGACGTCTACGTATTATAGATACATTAATATGCCGAACAAAACTAAGTTTTCTCTGAATCGTCAGAAACTGCCCTGTTATGAAAGGAATAGAAGATGGCGGCCCGCCGATAGCTCAGGCACTCGCTATACTCGCACCTGCTGGTAAGCATGGATTTGTTTGCGTATAATAAACCTTTTGGGTGGCAGTAAAACGCTATCGAGCCCTTTCGGCACATAAACGACATCGTTCTGCCAACTCTTCCTTGCGTGGATTTAGTGGTATTCTTAACCTTCCATTGCACGCCGCCGCGATTTTAGACCAGCCACCGCAAGCTAAGTAAGGGGATGCGGACGCATCGGGGACGCCGGCACCACCCTCGTCATCCGGTTATCTATTTTCACTGTGCTGGCTCTGCCCCATCGAAACCATCTCCTATTGAGCGTGCTCCTCGCCTCTTGTCAGCCAATTAGATAAGAAAAACCACTCAGTGTAAGCAATAATATTCATTTTGAAAGCGAACAAAGGCGATCTCCTCTAAACGAGGAGAGCGCTTCATTGGGCAGTTCCGAAAACGCTGCGGGTCATCGCCCGATGCTAGCGTTAGCGGTTACGTAAATTTGAGGTCAGGAGATTGAAATAAAAACAAGTTGGAGTAGTTTTACGTTATAGGCCCCCAAGATAGTAAGTAGAAAGCAGAATTCATGCGTCTCCATGTTCTACACCACCGGGGAACGCTATCATCGCAGACGCAAACGACACCGACTAGAGTCGTTGTTATTGTTGTAGCCTATCACGCATGTGGCTCCTACCCACGGTGGGGGATTGGCCAAGAAATGGGTGGAATATTCCAAATTAATATGGAGGATACATTTCCGAATATCCATGAAAATTAGTATTGAACAGCGTAGAGTTATATGTTAAAGTATATCAGGAAAGTCATATCGAATGAGTAATAATTAATTTAAAGGTACAAAAAAGGATAGAATTTAGCAGGGTATATGTTTGAATTTTGTAGGAACGTTTGGACGGCGAAGCAAGCATCCCTGTGGCTGAATCTCAAAGTGGACGCCCCGAACGAATAAATATTAGGTTCTGTTAAGTCCAGGCCAAGCATTCGAAAAGGTATTTCCAACAATCGTTTTCTTGCCGCAGTAAAGCGGCGACAAGATAGAAGAAAGTGGTGTATCGTCTCTTCCTGATTACAAAACGAGCAGAGGGGGGAGGGAACCAACCCGACCTGTGTAAGTAGAAATTTAGGGAGGGAATGCGGCAACGTAATTTGGTGAGAGAGACTGCAAGCATCTTTGTGCTACAGTATTCGCTACGCCAGGGAAATGTCAGGTGCTTATAATCTGGAGAAGCAGTCAGAACTGGGTTTGATAAGGCTTTTCTAATTGATCGCATCCCAAATCTAGCCGCCGTGATGTGTGCTGTCACTGGTAGAATAGGAAGAACAGGGCCGGAAAGTGAGGTCATTGCCAGTGAATCGGCAGTTTCATTTAAAAACAACACTTTATGACCAGGTACCCAAATCAAATGAACACATTGCACATGGGCTGGAACTAGCAAGTGAAAGAGTTTTAGGATGGGTGAATCATTAGTGGCGGTAAGGGAAGAGCATACAGAAAGGGACGATATTCATGTCCAGGGCTAGTTCGCCGTGCAGCTAATTATGCTCTCCACACAAAGATGCGAAGTACAGCTGCACGTAATCACGGTTTCACCGGTAGTGGGTTCACAATAGACACCACAAGGTGTTTGCAACCGCTACCTCCCATCTTCGAATTAACGAGCGTTCTTCGCATCTCGTCAATAGCAGCTGTTGTAGTCGTTTGGTCTAATTTACGTAAAACTAGGATTACTGCTAAAAACTCGGCCAGGAAAATAGGCACAAAATCAGGCAAGCTTAAAGAAAAAGACCGGTCGAGTGCAGGACAAAATATCCCAATGCCAGTCTTTTCCTCGCTCTGTGATGCATCTGTTGCAATGATAATATTTGTTCCTAGGGAGTTTAGATGGTCTTGTAACATGGCGTTTAACATGCTGTAAGGTAGTAGTTTTGCGTGGTTTGACAAAATATTGTCGAACCTGATCTCCAGGTAATTTGAATACGTATTGTTAGGAAGCACATCACGAATTTGCACATTTAGTGGTTCATGTAATTTTCGCACAAATATAATCTGTGGTCTATGAAACCTGGGCCAATGAACAGGAAAAAATCATTGTGGATCGGAGATGAAAATTATTTTAGGACGGCTTAATGGTGGTTCATGTAGTCGTAAGAAAGTCTGAACGGTCAGAAGGTGAAATTGGCATAAAATGTGGGGGGATTCTCGCTTCCAGATATAATACGGCATTTGCAACCTATTTTGGAAGGCCTAAGCACAGACGTAGCGCCTTTCGCTCTAATAAAACTAGCGGTCGAAGTTTGTATGATGGAACACCTGAGAATAAAACACAGCCAAATTCTAAAACCGGACGAACGTACATTTTAGATACCATCAAAGGGATTTTCTTCGCATACCTGTTCTTCGATTGCTTAACTTGCGTAAAATGCCCATTGCACGAGCTCCTTTTGTGGCAAGATATTCAATATGCGGCCGCCAGTTAAGATTTCCGTTATAAATAACTCCAAGGTACTTCAGTGACTCTACTTGTGGGATATCTTCGAGATGATAGTTAAGCGATATGTATACTGGGTCTTTAACGGGAAAAACAAGGATAGCACTCTTATTAGCATTCAGGTTTAAGTGTAAGCTATCCAGCCAGCCTTCCAGTATCTTTAGATACGACTGCAAAATTTCGTAAAGGGAGTATAGGTCACTAGCCATACCAAAAAATGCAGTGTCGTCAGCATAAACGTAGGTACTGACACCTGGGTGAACGGGGATTCTGCTCAGTAAAATATTAAATAATATTGGTGAAAGTACCAATCCCTGAGGCACATCTCTTGTTTGCTTGTGTTTACCAGATGAATAGCCGCTTCGAAAACAAAAGAATTCCCTGTCTTTCAAAAATTCATGCACCCATGCTACAATATATCCTAGAAAGCCATGGCCCTGTAACCGATTTGTTAAAATTGCATGTTCAATGCTGTCATAGGCTTTACATATATCCAAAGTAACTAACGCCGCATATTGTTTTTTTCTGTCTGGCGATGTTAATGCGACTTTCAAGGTCTACATGCGCGTGCCATATTGAATAGCCAGATCTAAATCCTATTTGACAAGGACTCAACAATTCATTTCCATCAATAAACTTTATTATATGCCCGTGAAGCACTCTTTCAATAAGTTTTGCTATGTTTGATGTCAACGAAATTGGTCTGATGTTGTCGATAGTATACCCTGCCCCTTGCTTTTTAAGTAACGAAATAATTTTGGCGATCTTCCATTCATGTGGAATCCATGCATTGCTAATAGAGTAATTTACCAACTTCAGAAGCTCACGTGGGGCTTCTTGGAAGAAAATTTTTAACATTGCATTTGTTATTCCATCCGGGCCAGGCGCTGTATTTGGTAACCGTAACATGACCTGTGCTACTTCTGAATAGGATACCTCTTTGTAGTCGGAGAATGTAGGAGTAAAAACAGAATTTTGAAGGCGCGTTGTGAACCGGATCTCCAATCCTTTAGCCAATAGGTCTAAGGACTCCTGCATTTCATGTGCGGTATAGACGATTGAGTCTACATTAACGCTCAGTGGGAGTCTGTTTCTAGATCGAAGGAAATAAAATAAAGCACGTTTGTTTTTGGATTCAGATAGATAATCAAAATGTTTTTTTTATCGTACTCATCTTTTGCGTGTTTGACAGTACGTTTGAAGGTTGCCTAATGTCCCAAAAGAGCGCGTAATCCAAGCGCGCGCCGAGTGTCGCGCAAGCCAGCGAAAGAACACGCCGGCCCCGCGGCAACTTCAACAGAGGGGGAGAGCGCATACGCCTCAAGCAACAACGCTAACAACGGCGGCGAAATGTCTGGAAGAGACTCGACCACGGTGTAAGAATATTCTTCCACGGTGGACTCGACGAAAGCGACGTTAACCGGAGAGAGAGAGAGAGAGAGTGAGGACACGCGCGCGCCGAGACGCCTTCTCACCCGGTGAGTCGAGAGAGAGATAACTACAGAATGTACGCGCGCGCCAACAGCACGAGCCATCATCACCCCCCCTCGACAACACTCAGACGGCGGTCGCAGGTACGAGAAAAGACGCGAAGCTTCCCAAGCTTTGGCCATGCTACGAGATCACGACTCCGATAGGAAGGTTCGAGAACGCCTGTAGAAGCTATATAACCGCCGTGCTAGAATCGTTCAGTGGAATTCAGGAATTCAGGAATTCGAGGAGTTCAGTCCGCACCGGTGAAGTGATGTAACGTGAAGACCGAGCGTCTGCGGAAGAAGGGGATTCCCCGGCAAGCTAGTCGACGGGTTCATCGAGCGTCTGCATTTCCGGAAGAAGTTCCTTCTTCGAGATTTGCGCGAGCTACGCCGAGATCACGGTGTAAGAAGAACAGGTGATCCGACGGAAGCGCGCGGCGTGTCTCACTAATGTTGGGATACCGCTAGGTGGCGCACTCGACTAGGAGGTTTCACTCTCACGAGTGAAGCCGACGGGAGCGGACGTGTCGAGTCGAGGTGCCATTTCAGCGCAGCAGGAGCAGCGTGCCAAAGAGATAAGTTTTGTTATTCTATATTTCACTTTTTGGTTTTTTTAGGAGGGTTAGCTTAGCCAAACAATCTTTATAAATTATTTTAATGCTTTCTCACTTTCTTGGTCTTCTCGCTTAGATAAAAGTAGGTAAAGAAATTTTTTTTTTCTTTTCCACATCTACGCCTTGTTAGTACGAGATGATGGTTGGTACTAGGGGGAACCCACGCGTGCGTTGTTCTGAGTGCGAGCGTTCCTACGCGCTGGAAGAAACGCGGTTTAAATCAGCACGCGAAGCGAATGGTGCAGATTTTATCTGTAGGATGTGTGTGCTAGGGTCGCGGCTAGACCGCCTAGAGCAAGACAAGGATAAGTTAGCTAAGCGGGTTGGAAAGCTAGAAAAGGAACTTCAAATCGAGCAGAAGCAGAGGAAGGAGGCAGAAGAAAAGCTAGCTAACGCAGAAATCCAGCTGAGCGCCACCATTCTGCAAAGCAATGATGAACGCATCGAGGCGAGCACCGCGAACGGAGCTGGCTCCGATGCGAGTGCAGAGACAGCCGAACCCGCCACGCCGGGAAGCAGTGGCGGAAACGTCAGTGATAATCACGAAGGGGATACCACTGACGCGGCCGGGGAAGAAAACAAAGCCAAGGGCAAGAATAAGAAAGGAGGGGAGGGCATTGTGACTTCGGGGGCAGCTTTCGGCGGTGAGGGGGAAGGAAAGCGTCGAGTTGTCTTTGTTGGGGATTCCAACATGCGTAAAGTAGAACCGGCGATAGCAGAGAGGGTAGGGGCAGACGAACGAGTCCAGGTTAGCGCGCTTCCGGGAAAGCCGATTAGAGAGGTGATCGCGAAGGCCAAGGAACGCATGTGGGACACAATGGAGGAGAGACACCTAGTGGTGATAATGGGCGGAGTGATTGACGTACTGAACGGACGAGGAGCAGGAATCACAAAGCAAATAGCCAAAGGGGTCACCGACCTGCGGAATGTTTCAAAAGAAGTACAAATCGCGGTGTGCACGGTGCCAGAGGTTGAAAGGCAGGGTTATAAAATTGAAAGGGCAGTTCTTGCAGTAAACAGGGAAATTTGGACTCTAGCTAAAGCAATGAATTTTACGGTCATTGACATCAACCGTGAAGTGCACCGAGCAGGCCGCGAAGGCGCTTTTGTGCGTGACGGGATACATTTTAGTGAAAGTGTAGCAACACCGGTCGGAAATCGATTCGCGGCACGAGCTGTAGCTTTTTTAGGCGGGCCCCAGGCAATCAGGAAGCAGGATTAAGTATTGAACATAGCGAAACACCAGTAAATGGCAGAATTAGGCGACCAGGAGTCAGGAAAAGACGCAGAAAGGATAAGAATAGAGAAGGTAAAATTTGCTACATTAACATGCAGGGTGGTCGTAAGCAGGAAAAATGGCTGGAAATTCAAACGCAACTGAATGATGAAGCGATTAGTGTGTACGCCTTGACCGAAACGCATCTACGAGATTTGGAGCAGCCGCCTGTTATTGACAACTTTGTATGGGAAGGGTGCAACAGAATGACCGGGTCAAGGAAAGGCGGAGGCGTAGGCGTACTAATTAGGCGAGGTCTGAAGTGGCGAAGGGTAAACGAGACATGTAAAGAGCATTTATGGATTAGTGGTACATGGCAAGGTAAAAAGACGTGGCTGGGAGTAGCTTACCTGTGGACAGGTAGTGATAGCAGGGAAAAAAATAAGGAATTGGTCGATTGCATTAGAAGCGATATTAATGAGTTCAGTAACTCGGGCCAGGTGATATTAGTGGGAGATATGAACGCGCACATGGACGATTTAGACGGATATACTGATTACAACGGCTCTCTAGTGCTGGATTTGTGTGATGAACAGAACCTTATAGTAGTTAACAGGGAGAATAAGTGTCATGGACAGGTAACGTGGCAATGCGGAAACAGGCAGTCATGTATCGACTACGCCTTAGTCTCAGAAATGGCCTACGAACAACTGGACCAAATGATAATAGACGAAAATGGAAAAAATAGCCTGGGAAGCGATCATAGACGTTTAGCATTAAAGTTTGGGAGAGATACCAGCGCAGAACATGAACCAATAGCCTCAGAGTTTTTAAAAATGAATGACGAGCAAATAACAGAGATCGCAAACAACATAGAGAAGAAAATTGAGGCTTTTCCTACAGCAGTCTGGGAATATAAGGAACTGGTGGAGGTTATGCAGCATGAAATAAGGCGGACACGGCAATACAATTGTTGGATTGGAAAGAGGAAACCACGTAAGTGGTGGAACAAGGAAATTAAACAAGCTATAGAAGAGCGTAAAGAGGCATCTAGGGTTCATCGAGAAGCCAA
>NC_051154.1:166118563-166200140 GCF_013339745.2 Dermacentor silvarum
GGTAAAGCAAACGTTGCAAAATATTAAGATAACTATAGTTTCTCCCATGCCCGCACACTTTTCTGCGACTGCTTCCAGGCATTGTCAAACGCCGTCTCCTAGATCCAGCCACGCGACCGCAATGCCGGAGACATTATCGTCTGTTTCGGCGCCTGAGGGATTTCAATTAGTAGAGTGGCACACAGAAACAGTAAAAAAATAGTTTTAATTATTTTAAACGCGCTTTACGTACAGTTACAATTATTTACACGTTCGAATTTACCGCTTTTTCAGATGATGATTTATTGGCATCCCCTTTGAAACGGGGCGGCGACAAATAGTCACCTAGCCTGCTTGATTTAATCAGGTATACTATACATGTTCTTTATCTTGCATTTTTGTATACCTATCATTATTTTTCTTTTTCAAAAATTTACCTTGTACCGCTGCCTATGATTTTAAGAGATCAGGTCGCATCCAGCTTTTCCCTACTTTTTTTCCACCAGTACTCTAATCGTCTCTTGCTGATCTCTACGGCTGATCTGTTTATGTTTCCTTCCACTTTAAACCCAAGCGCTTCTGGGAGTTGCACGTTACCTACGGTTCTCGCTGGGTGGATCCCGTCGCATTCCATTAGGATGTGCTGAGTGGTCTCTGGATCTTTACTGCAGCATACACATGTCTCATCTAATTCCGAATATTTGTTCCGATATGTTTTCGTCCTTAGGCAACCGGCTCGAGCCTCAAATAGCAAGGCACTGCCCTTTGTGTTATCGTACAGATTTTCCCTTCTAATTTCTTTCTTCTCATTCTTGTAAATCTCCATTGTCCTTTTCGTTTCCATTCTTTGCATCCAATTCACGGTCTCTATTTCTCTCACTTTCTTTCTGATGACCCCTGGTTGTCTATTTACAGTTTCGATTATCCTGTACTTGGTTGCCAGCTTCCTTGACCTCTTCCTCCATTCTGTGTCCACGCTTTTCATGTAGAGATACTTGTGCACTTTAGCCGCCCATTTATTTTCATCCATGTTCCTGAGCCTTTCTTCAAAACTAATTTTGCTTTGTGCTTCTCTGACTTCAAAAGAGGCCCAACCCATGTCTCCATGCACTGCCTCATTTGTCGTATTACCGTGTGCTCCCAAAGCCAACCGGCCTACTGATCTTGGTTAACTTCCAAACCCGCCAATATATCCGATTTTAAGCATATAATGGCATTTGCGAATGTTAGCGCTGGCACCATTACTCCTTTCCAGATTCCACGCACCACCTCATACTTATGTGGCCCCACAGTGCTCTGTGTTTCATTAATGCTGCATTCCGCTTCCCCTTTATTTTCAGATATCTTGGTGGTTGCTTGAGTAATTCTTTCCTTCGTTTATGTGTACGCCGAGGTACTTATATTGCTTCACTATGGGTATTACTTGCTGTTGAATTGACACCACGAAGTTACTCGTGTGCTCATTAAAGATCATAATCCCTGATTTCTCTGTGCTAAACTTAAGGCCTAGATTTGTCGCTGCGTTCCCACAGATATTCGCAAGTATCTGTAAATCTTTTTTATTGTCCGCTAGTAGCACAATGTCGTCTGCGTACATCAGTCCAGGGATCTTCTGTTGCACCATTTGTCCATTACGCATGTAGGATAAATCAAAACCTAATTCGCTGTTTTCCAGTCGTCTTTCTATGCCCTTGACGTAAAGCGTGAACAACAATGGTGACAGAGGGCATCCTTGCTTCAATCCTTGGTGAATTCCCACCATTTCATTTCCTTTTCGGCCTTCCCATGCCACTTGTACTTGGTTGTCTCGATATATCTCCCTCAGCAGCTCCACGAAATCGTCATCTATGCCTTCGTATTGAAGAATATCCCACAACAATTCCCTGTCTACGTTGTCATAAGCTCCTTTAATATCTAGAAATGCTATCCATAAAGGTCTTTTCTGAGCTACTGAAATCTCTATGCACTGAGTTAGTACAAACATATTGTCTTCTAAGCGTCTGCCTGGCCTGAACCCATTCTGTAGTTCCCCCAATACACCGTTTTCTTCCACCCACTTCGACAGTTCTAATTTATGGCTTGCATTGCCATTCTATATATCACCGACGTTACTGTAACTGGCCTGTACGAGCTCGTCTTATCCTTATCTCCTTTGCCTTTGTAGATAAGATTCATCTTGCTTTCACGCCATCCAACGGGAATATTCTTTGTTCTAATCACTTGCTCTATGGCATTAGTCAGCAGTGCCTTGCTTTTTGGACCGAGGTTTTTGATTAGCTGTATTGGGATTTCATCGGGTCCTGCTGCCGTGTTGTTAGGGACGTTTTCAGCCTCCTAACGTGTGCTGCCGTGCAGCGGTGCAGACGTGAAACTCCACCATTAGTGAGACGCGTTGCGGAGCAGCGGCCGCCGTGTCGTCGGATCACCTGTTCTTCTTACCACGATCTACTGGAACTACAGACCTGCACAGATGTCCGGCTTCTATGGGAGCAGCTTGCGCCCACTTTCGTTCAACCGGTGGCCATAGGTGGCGCTTTTATAACCTGTTCGTCTGCTACTCGGCGGGTAGCTGGGCGGCGTCCGAATGTGTGGGCCTGCTCTTCTGTAGCGGGCTGCTAGCATATGTGACAATTTCTTACGAAGACAACAGCTAGTATGTAAAAATTGTTTAAGTGTACTCATTGTATTGGTATGTAATAACGCGTAAAATAGTACACGACTTCTTTCTAGGTTTGCGGAAATTTCGCGCCGTTCCACACACACACACACACAAAAAAAAAACCAAAAAAAGCTCGCTCACGGAGTGATTGTTTACCTGTTTGTTCGGCCCGTCAAATATTCATCGCAAAGCTTTTATGAAACTGTGAAAACTGATGCTAGAGTCCTTGCTTTGTTCTGATTTTCATGATGGCACACAGCAATATACCACAATGTGATCGTTGACGTTATCCCATCTGTAATTAACTCAAGCAAGCTGCATGTAGCTAAGGCTGAAGTTACATGCCTTCTGCAGCGTCTGCAGATTCACGCAGTTTGTGTGTGGTCTGCGTATACATATCGTCTGCGTGATTCTTTTAAATGTCCTTGTTCATATCAATATATAAAGTTCTTTATTATTGTAGTTCTTTATTACTCCATTGTACTATATTTTATCCTATGAATATTCTGGTAATCAGATTTTTTTCCTCTACTGCGAAGGCAACGGGAGGAAATGTTATCGTCTGCCGGCTGTATACTCGTTGTTTTCCTTTCTTGCACCGCTCTTCCTACTGTACCTCGTGATTGAAATGAGAAGCAATCATTCGCAAATTTTGTTTTCTTTTTTATTTTCGTGAATTTATGCATTTACAAACAATGTAAATGATCTCGGGCTGGCGAAATAGCGGCACGAACGCTGGAACAGATCGCAGAAGCAGACGACAGCGAACAGGTTATAACTAGCGCCACTCTGCTTGTACGTTCTGTCCCTAGCGGCAAAAGGGGTGAACTAGACTAGGCGTGCTGGAGCAGGGAGATCTGTGCAGGTGTGTAGTTCAGTAGGTCGTGCTTCTTACACCGTGGCCGAGATCGTCTGACTCCAAGACCAACCAGCATGGTGAATACGATTGGACACTTAGTGTTCCTATTTATTTTGTACTTTACGTGTTGGACTCTTAGTGCTTGTCGTCAATTATTTTCTTGTGTTTGTTAATACCCATCTGAATTGTATTGTGTTGTGTCTAGCCTAAGTGTGCAAGTGCGTGTGTACCTGCCTTGTGTGAAGAATATATTTTATTGTGTTTTGACAACTCTGGGCTCTGACTCGGTCTTTGGACAGCAACCGGCGTTCGCTGGCGCACCAGAGGGCCCATTCTTAATTGCCCTTGCTTTCGTGGGATTATTTTCGGAAGCTGATAATTCGGCTTTTGAATTTGGTCCGGCGTCTGCGCCTCGTTCACCGGGGTCTGTGACACCTAAATAAATTGATAATCTTTCCAATTTTGTGGGCTCTGATTATGTAGAAGTTTTTTCCAAGCAGCTTTGCTTCTGCGATAAACTCGTGTGCACTCATTGTTCCACCAGGGACTAGATGATGTCAATTTGCTGTATGGATTACGAATCAGACTTTTGTCGGGACATCTGTAACGCTGAACAAATTTTCAAGCCAATTTCTTCGTCATTAGCATTAGTTAATGACGCAATGGAAGAGTGTAATCACTTTAAATTTTTTGCAATTAACAAATATTCTGTCTTGTCGTTCAACTGATGTTAATGGGCATGCAATTTCGAAGTATACCGGGAGATGATCACTGTTTGTACAGAAATCAATCGTAGTCCAAAATGTCACGGCAATACTTGTGCTAGAAAACGTCAAATCTAACACTGAGCGAGATTGGCCACGGACAAATGTGGGTCGTCTCATACTTAGGCATGAAAGATTTTTATCTATGGTCCAGTCCCATAGACGCGTCCCACATGCATCTGTTCTGTAACCCCATGATACGTGATGCGAGTTGAAGTCACCAGTAAGGATGACTTGATTTTTGCAGCTAGCAAGCGCACTATCCAATTGGCATGTACTGTGTACACCCGTAGGGAAATAAGCATTTATAATCGAAAACGTACGGTAGCTTGGTATGCTAAGGTGCACTGCCAAAATTTCACATTCTGCAGACATTAACTTGAAAGCTATTTTCGCCTTATGACAGAATTTAGATGACAACAAAATCATTAAACCACTTCCTAGTGAAAGGCGATCTAATCGAAAAGGTCGAAAATCTTTAAAATTAAAAATTTTCTCAGGAGTAAGCCAGGTTTCTTGTAAAATTATGACGTCAGGGTTAAGATGTGTTGTTAAGCAATTTATTGAAGCAGAAATCAAGGAACGACAGTTACACTGTAGCACTTTTAAAGAAGCTATGGTGATGATCTAATTGATATAATTACTTCAGTGACTACCATCGCAATGTACTTTCTTGGATGCTAGAATGAGAAACAGGATTACCCTTTTTGTTTTTGGAATATGGACAAGACGCTGTTACTGGAGAACCAGTTCGCTTATGCGGCCTGGTATCATGACCTGTTTCCATGTCATCCTGTGAGTCTGTCTGACGCGAAGAACAAGGATCGGATCCAACAAATGTTGGGTCCGATCTGGTATTCGGCGCTAGGACTGAACTGGCTACCTGTTCTGCAGCACAAGTAAGCGATTTGGCGATTGTTGTTGCGGCTGTTTGCAACAGCTGTGTCATCTGAGCGGTAAACACTTGGTAAATGCATTCTGTAACAGTTTGAACAATATGTTGCATAGCCTTTGTCATCGCTTTTTCTACTGCTGACTCAATGAGTTTAGACAAGTTGTCTTCATTTAAAGTTGATTGCCTCGCAGAGACGCCAGCGTATCCAAAAGCTCTTTCCTTGACAACTGCAATAGCCTCTTGCCGCGAACATCGTCGCCTGTCAATTACCTCGAGTACCTGCATTTCATTAGCTTTTGCCGAGCAGTTTGCATAGTCAGCCCCATGGTTTCCTCCACACAGGCAGCATGTTTCGGTTTCAGCTGTGCACTCATTAGGGGAATGATCCTCACCACAGACGCGACAGCGGGTATTTGATTTGCAGCCTCCTGCACTATGGCCAAAACGCCAACAGTTCCGACACTGAAGTGGACGGGAAGGGAGAGGATCGATCCACTCTAAAAATAAGTTGCCACACTTATAGTTCAGATGGGCAGGACATGCCAGCAAACGTAGAAATAACCAATTCAGTGGCAACTTTTTCCCCGTTTACGAGTCGGTTGCATCGGTATACGGCTATGGCACCAGCATCAGACAGCTTCTCCAGAGTCTCAGTTGGGCTCAATCGAGAGTCTACGCCCCGGACAATGCCTTTAGTCCATGCTAGATGGGGAGGAATGAACGCACTCACCGGCACAGATGCAAAAATCTTACACTTTAGGAGGTCTGCAACACAGGTCGGTTCTGATGACCTACAAACTATTCAAAAAAAAAAAAACTATTCCAAACTCTTCCAAAATGTCGGACATCGCTTATCCCTTGGAAGTGACGCGTCATGGCTTGGAGCTCGGCCTGGACAGCCTGTGGGTTGTTCAGCCGGATGAATCCACCACTCGAGGGCACCAGCGCGACAGGGATGCTGCTAACACCGCTGCGGAAGAAAGATTCCAAAGGCAAATCATCAGGAGAAAGGGAGGCTGACCAAGGGCTGGGTGCTTGCCCAGGAGAGTTTTTAGACATCAGCACTGCTTCAATCACTAGATAAGTCCTGTAAATATAAGATGATTAAGATAAGTAGGTAAAATCCACCCAAAACTCAGCCAAACCACCGCACAGTTAGCTTGCCAGGAGACTACAGCGTGGGCGTCCGAACGCGATCCATATGCTTGCTTGCTTGCTTGCTTGCTTGCTTGCCTTCAAAAGTGGCTCGTACCGACTATGGGGGTTTGGCCAAGAATCGGGTGATTGAAGGAAAACAATATAGTCATCACTGAATCAAAGTTATCTTCTTCTTCTCGAAAGCACTCGCGCACATCTTCAAATATGTACTGCAACTTATACCGGACGCAATAGTGCAGGGCTTATTACGTATATAATATTGAGCCAGCGACTACGTGACTGCTTCGCATTATGTGCAAAACTATAATGTTTGTATGTGCGATTACTAATTTGTAATCATGAATATTCTAACTAGAACAGACGTAAATGATTCGAAAGCATGTACAGCAGACGAGAAAGAAAAGGTGACGGAAGAACAAGGTCCACGCGCCTGGAGAGCGTGCTGGAACAGCAAGCTGCAGTTCTCAGAAGGCTTCCCACTTCGCGGTTGTTTGGATGGCACCGGTCGGATGTTGGAGGCCGTCGTGGCTCGGGAGACGACGTAGGTGAGCCTCACTCTATCACAATTCAAGGCATATTAAGGCGTAACTGCCCCTATAGTGTGCGGAATCGGGGCTGCAAGCTCGACACGGGCACCCTCTCCCATCCGTGGTCGCATGCCGTTCACTTACACCTGTGAACGTCGCCGTCTGGGCGACCATAGCCATATTCAGATAGCTATGGCTTGGCGAGCCAACGCGCCGGTTGTCTAGGCCTCTAGGTCAGTGCTATTCTGTCAATCTTCCGCCAGACAGTACAGTACAGTACAGCAGACAGTATCACTCAGTCATTAACGTCGTTGGTGTTGGAGCTGAATGAAATGTCGCTGTGCGTTGTCTGGTTTTACGCAAAGTAATCCGCGCGTTGCCCAGTTAGTTCGCGGTAACCACCGCGTCTAGCCATCCCACCCCCCTTTCGCCCACCCACTATTAGTGACGCCTGAAGTTTAGGGGTTGCACCATATAGCAACACAGAGAGAGAAAGAGTTTTTGGCATCTGCTGAACCATTCTTATTACAAATGTTGTTTCCGTGAACGGCGAATGCGAAACCACTCTAAATCAACCACTCTCTGCGGGGAAGCGCAGGTGCGTGCGGTCCTCATGGAGGTGTGGAGGTGCGTTCCGGAAGGCAGATGCTTGCCGTGCCACCCACCGACGAAGGCGAAGCCAGCCGAAGGAGGCGCCACGTGAGACAGCAGATCGACGCAACCTACAAAGCAAGAGCCCACGCTGGATGCAAAGGATGTCGCAACGGTTCCAGCCGCAGCTACCAATAGGGAGATCGTGGCCAAAACATCGACTCCTTTGGTTCGGAACTGGGCGAGGTTGTCCAAAGCTGACGACAACGCGACTCCTGCCCCTGCTCAATAATTCTCGCGCATACATTCGTTCAACTCGTGTGCCCGCTGCTATAAACACCTGCGATGGCGTTTTGTGTTTTGCAGCCGCCGGATTGTACAGCCCTCTTCTACGCCGAAAGTCATCTAGCGGTGTTCACGCAAGAGCCATGCTCCATCGTGCTCGTATTGCGAGCGCGATCGCTCCAACGAAAACTGTTCGAAATAGCTTAGGCGAAAGAGAGCAGGTTGCATCTGCACTTGTGGCGATAAAGTGACTCGTCATTTGTATGGTTCTCTTCGACAGATGCGACTTTGTTGTGTGAACTTCTACAGCGCTATTGAACAGACATGACATCGAAGTGCTTCGGTATTCGGGCGATACCCGTGAAGAGGAATTCCTCTGAACGAAATGTTGTGGTTCCTCGCGTCCTGCACCTGCGAAACCGAATTATTGACTGTCTATGATGTAAAATATTAAGCCGAGTTCTAGTAATAAATGCATTATAAACTTGAACATGACTCATCTGTTTAGTATCCTTCCGCTCATTATGAAATTAACATGCTTAAAACAGTTCAGAACTGAGCCGCCCGTTACATTTCAAGGGGACTATGACAATGATTCGAGTGTGACTCAGTTTAAACTAGATTATTCCCTTCAACCATTGGCCATTCCCCGTCAAATGTCTCTTCTATGCCTGTTTCACAAGTACGTCCACAGCAATAAAATAGCCTCGTTACACCTTGAAAGCCCCATTTTCACGTCACGCAGGCTACATAATCACCTCAGCTTCAAGCGCATTTTTGGCAACGCGAACGCTTTTAACACATCGGCACTTCCACAAGCCATCCGCATGTGGAATGATCTTCTCGATGATAGCGCCTCTGATAATAACCTGAATTCATTTTGCCACAAGCTTGAGGTACATTTTTTTTAATAGCGCTGTAACATGGTCTCGTCGTTTAAGTTCTTGCTTTGTTTATTTTGTGATGTGTTGCGTTTTTTTCTTCAGTTGCACTCAAAGGCTATTTTAGTGCTTATTTGGCAAAAGTATTCTGTTGAGCTGAGTGTTTCTTTTTTTTTGGTTCACTTGTGTTGGAACTTTGTCTTGTATTTTGCAATTTACTCTGTTGCGTGGCGTTTTGATGTTCACTTGCTTTGTAACCCTGTTGTTTACTAGTTTGCTTGTGTTTTCATTGTAATAACTAGACCCCCATACTCAATGCCCTTTGGGCCTGTAAAGTATTTTTAAATATATAAATCATGATGCACGTAATAATGTAACGGCTATATGAATATTGCCGTTGTATAAATGTAACAGTACAAATGTTAGTGATAACTTAATGATTGAGCGGTTAAATTTATGCTGACGCAGCAGTCAGCTCAATAGATTACTTTTGGGGTGTCTAGAAAAGCACTTTTGGTATTGTTGATTAAAAAAAAAAGATTGCTCTATTCGAACAGTGTTATTTGATTTGTCTAGCTTTCAACAAACATCGTAGTCGTCATTCCCATTTAAATAATATTTTCACTTCTAATTTCATTGGAATTCTCTAAATTTAGTTATATTTGTGCGCGTAGTTTTGTTCGAGCAGTCTGCAGTGCGCCGTTACTGCCCATGGCCCTCATTATGTACACAGGCTCGTTTTCTCCCCATTCAGAAACATCAGAACGCCGTGCAAGCATCACTGCGCTGCTTTTCGATGCAACTGGCCCGTGTGAACGCGTATAGCACTTTCAGAGAAGAAAGATGCTCACAGGAGACTCGAGAAGATCAACACAGAGTTCGTACAAGGGATGTCCCAGGCTAGACGCGACGTTTCGAAAAGCGGATTTCTCTTCGTAACTTGTTGCCCTAACGATGGCAAGTCCCCTTGTCGAAACGTCAGCTCCAGCCTCGGAAAACCCTTGTTCGACCACTGCTGACCTTCACACTAATTCCTGCTATTTTCTTTCTCTAGCTACATTGCATATTTCTAAACCCTTTATTTTCCCTCGCGCCGGGTAGCAAACCCGAAACTACACCCGCGTGGGAGCTTGGCGCTATGGCGTGGTGCTGCAGAGATCGAGGTCGCGGGTTCAACCCCGGCCGCAGTGGCCGCATTTCGATGTGGGCGAAATGCGAAACCGTCGTGTACTTAAAATAAGGTGCACGTTAAAGGACCCCAGCTTGTCCAAATTAATACCATGAGTACTTCACTAAGCCAGGCCACGTAATCAGATCGTAGTTCTACCACTTAAAAACACGAAAATCTCCCCCCCCCCCCCGCCCCCGTTTCTCCCCCCCCCCCCATCTCTCTCTATCGTTTACATACTTTAAGCGCTTTCTCGGCGGCTTCAGAAGTACCGTATCTGCTCGTAGAATATTTCTTCATTTGACACTCTGAGACTCCCTAAACAATCTTCTTGTGCCCCTTAAGATTAGTTAATTGCGAACGCTTAATCGTCCGTAGTTTGAAAGGCAAATGTAAATGCCCTACGATAACTTCTACGTATATCGGTAAACTTGGTTTGCCATTTCGTTACCTGCAAAAGAAATCCTGAAATCACCCCGTTGGTCGAGAATTCGTTAGAGCAAGTATAAAAATTAGCGAATATTTAAATGTTAAGGAATTGAAACAAAAGTAGTATGTTGTCAAGAATCAAACAGGAAGTATTTGAAGAATATATGTAGAGGGAGAGAGAAAAAATTTATTTGGACTATCGAGGTCGTTGATCTTGAGGACGAGTGAGTGGTGTCCTCATTCCAGGACTCCACTGGCCATGGCTGCTCGACGTACTCGCTGGACGAGAGCTTCTTGTCCCGCCAGGGCATCGCCGGTCAGCTGTACCTCCCACCGCTGAAATGACGTGCTAGGCGTCTTTAAGTGTTGAGGTTTGCTCCCGAACCCCCACGAGATGTGAAAGAGTGTAGGGCATGGGTCGCCGCACCAGGGGCAGATGCCGCGATATGTTTGTGTGTATATTTTGCTGTATCTTTGTAGGTTTGGGGATGTGTTCGTTTGGATAAGCCTGAGAGCTACTGCCTCTTCAGTGTTGAGCTTTTTGTGAGGGGGAGGATAAATCCTGCGGTTGAGTCGCTGGATCTCGAATCGGTCGCAGTACTTAGATGACAGGTGCACGTAGGTAAAGGGTGGGGTTGATGAGACGATTGGTTCTGCCCCGCTCGGTTGATTAGCGCTCGAGCTCAGGCGTTCGCCCTTTCGTTCTCCTCTAGTCCCGCGTGGCCCGGCGTCAACGTGATTTGATGGGATTCTTGCAGCCTCGGGCCTAGAATCTGAGCCGCCAGCAACGGTGTTCGTCCGTTGGTAAAGTTACGACAGGCCTGTTGCGAGTCGGTAACGACATGAACTTCCCTGCCCACCCTGTCATGTTGTTTTATTACTAGCGCCGCGGCTATGGTCTCAGCCTCAGCTGGGGTCTCTGCCCTGACGGAGGCCGCAAAGGTCGAGGAGTTGTCTCTTCTGTTCACGGCGGCTACCGCGAAGATGCCCCCTGCAGGGTACGGCGCCACGTTCACGTACGTTACGTACGAGTCACCCTTGAATTATTGGCGCTGTCTGTCGACGCCAGCCTTGCGTCGTCCTTCATGGAGTTCATGACTCATGTGCTTTGGTATGGGGTTCGCCTTGATCTTGCTTCTGACCTCGGTTGGGAGTGATCGTTGCCCATCGAGGGCACGAAGCTCCGTCGCCCTTCCGGTCGGTGGAGGATGGCTCTGCCCGCCGCCGTGTTCTGTAGTCTGGCTTTATGCGAAGCCATAACCGCGTCCGACAGCTCAGCGAAGGTGTTGTGGATCCCGCGAGCCGCTAACTTCTCGTTTGAGGTGGTAACAGAGAGACCCAGGGCCGTTTTGTACGCGCCTCTGATGATGGCATCGACTTGTTCTTGATCGCGTTTGTTTACCGACTGGTAGCGATACAGCATGCTATACGTTACTCTGGTGATCACCAGAGCCTGGACGAGGCCGAGCGTTTCCTCTTCTCGCATGCGCTTCTTGTGATTCGTTTGATAATCCGCGAGATCTGGTTGGTGGCGGACCTTAGGGTTTGGATGATGTGGGAGGCTTTCAAGTTGCTCTGGATCCAAAAACCCAGAATCCTAGTCTTATTGATTTCCGTGATCTTGTGGCCCTCTAGATAGAGTTCAATAGGGCCGGAGAACTTGTAGATTCCTCCTCCGTGCACCCGGATCACCTCGGACTTCTCGGGCGCGCAACGCATCCCGCTCGCTGCCGCAAATCTCTCCACGGCCGTCGTGGCCTCCTGAAGGGTCGCCTCCTTTTGCGCGAGGGAGCCCTTGGTGGCCCAGAGCGTGATGTCGTCTGGGCATAGGGCGTAACCTAGGTCCGGGATCTTCCGTAGCTCTTTGGTCAGCGCTAGCATCGCGACGTTGAAGAGAATCGGGGAGACTATCGCCCCTTGAGGCGTTCCTTTGTTCGGCATGTCGATCTTATCCGATCGAGTCTGGCCTATTCCGATGGTTGCCGTCCTGCCCGTCAGGAACGATTTAACGTAAATAAAGAAGCGCTCCCAGCAGCTGATGTCGTTCAGTCCCTTGAGAATGAGTTATGAGCGTCATATACGAGGTGTTTTAAAAACGAAACTAAATTCTGGCCTTCATGAACCACAGTCTTTGAAACGCGTCTCGTGTTAGTCAGAGTAATATTACAGTGACAGCTGTAATGTGTCTCACTCCTCTAGTTGTTTTTTTTTATCTTTTTTTATTTTTAATGCGCGGCGCTATTCATCGCAGGAATCCCAAAATGTTTTCGAAAATTTTATGAAGAAAAATTCGCAGTCCACCTCGGCGATTCGAACTCCCGTTTCAAGCAGTCGTATGTATTTGCACAAAGAGGTTTTATCTGTCAGGCCAGTCGACTAACGCAACAGCGAAGAAAAATGCTGCGGCTGGAGAGCGTGGTCGTGCATCAAGCTGCTATGATAGGCTTAGGCCACGCTCTGCAGCTTACGAATAGAATCAGAATCGGTTTTATTGGGATGAATGGAAAGATTACAGAATGTTATTATACAGAAGGAAGTCCCGAAGTCAAAGACGGCAATGAGACGCCCTTTCCGAACTAATAAAATAAAGCACATATTACAGTAGCTGCAACAAATCGCGACCAAGGAACAATTCAAGGTTTACAACATATAAATACCATAATAAAAATTATATGGGCATAATTATAAGAAGCATTTAAAATAGCACTGTCGCATAATCTCGTGAAACACGCGTATAAATCAACACACAGGATGAATTAGCGCACATGTGAAAGAATTTAAACGAAGCCAAGCACAAAATGCGAAAGGAAGGATAGAAAAAAGAAGGAAGAAATAGGCGTGCCTCTCCACTTCCCCACCGGGAAGCCCCGCCTCCACAATGAAATCAGTTTTTTTTTTTTCCTACAAGAAATTGATCCGCGCGTGTCTGCGAATGTTTATTCCAACCGATACTGCACAAAACAGGGCAGTAATCACTGCACATAAAACTGTGCTTCTGACGACAGCAGGGAAGAATAGTACGCCGAATGATCTGTGATTGGCTCACGCGCTATAATTGGCTTACGCCACGCTTCGCAGCTGATCTATGAACCAACCCCGAGATGAAAGAATTTACATGAAGCCAGCGGCAAAAAGTGAAAGCCAGGATAGCAAATAGGAAGCAGAAGTCACGCGTCTCCACGGAAACGGAGCGCCACCATCGCAAACGCGAACGACAACGACTGGAGTCCTCACCGAATGAAAGTTCTCTTCTTCTTCTCGAAAGCACTTGCGCACATCTTCAAATATGTACTCCAACTGATACCGGACGCAACAGTGCAAGGCTTACTGCGTAATTTAATATTGAGCCAACTGCGACGTTACTGCTTCGCCGAATTATCTGCAAAACTACAACGTTTTTACGCGCGATTACCAATTTGGAAACATGAATATTCTAACTAGAACAGGCGTAAATGATGCGAAAGCATGTACAGCAGACGAGAAAGAAAAGGTGACGGAAGAACAAGGTCACGTGCCTGGAGAGCGTGCTGGAACAGGCCGATCCCCGTGAGTGGGTATGCGCCAAAGAAAAGGTCATCATCATCATCATCATCAACAGCAAGCTGCAGTTCTCAGAAGGCTTCCCACTTCGCGGTTGTTTGGATGGCACCGGTCGGATGTTGGAGGCCGTCGTGGCTCGGGAGACGACGTAGGTGAGCCTCACTCTATCACAATTCAAGGATATTAAGGCGTAACTGCCCCTATAGTGTGCGGAATGGGGGCTGCAAGCTCGACACGGGCACCCTCTCCCATCCGTGGTCGCATGCCGTTCACTTACACCTGTGAACGTCGCCGTCTGGGCCACCATAGCCATATTCAGATAGCTATGGCTTGGCGAGCCGACGCGCCGGTTGTCTAGGCCTCTAGGTCATTGCTATTCTGTCAATCTTCCGCCAGACAGTACAGTACAGTACAGTACAGTACAGCAGACAGTATCACTCAGTCATTAACGTCGTTGGTGTTGGAGCTGAATGAAATGTCGCTGTGCGTTGTCGGGCTTTTACGCAAAAGTAATCCGCGCGTTGCCCAGTTAGTTTGCGGTAACCACCGCGTCTAGCCATCCCACCCCCCTTTCGCCCTCCCACTATTAGTGACGCCTGAAGTTTAGGGGTTGCACCATATAGCAACACAGAGAGAGAAAGAGGTCTTGGCATCTCCTCAACCAATCTTATCCCAAATGTTGTTTCCGTGAACGGCGAATGCGAAACCACTCTAAATCAACCACTCTCTGCGGGGAAGCGCAGGTGCGTGCGGTCCTCGTGGAGGTGTGGAGGTGCGTTCCGGAAGGCAGATGCTTGCCGTGCCACCCACCGACGAAGGCGAAGCCAACCGAAGGAGGCGCCACGTGAGACAGCAGATCGACGCAACCTACAAAGCAAGAGCCCACGCTGGATGCAGAGGATGTCGCAACGGTTCCAGCCGCAGCTACCAATAGGGAGATCGTGGCCAAAACATCGACTCCTTTGGTTCGGAACCGGGCGAGGTTGTCCAAAGCTGACGACAACGCGACTCCTGCCCCTGCTCAATAATTCTCGCGCATACATTCGTTCACCTCGTGTGCCCGCTGCTATAAACACCTGCGATGGCGTTTTGTGTTTTGCAGCCGCTTATTGTACAGCGCTCGTCTACGCCGAAAGACATCTAGCGGTGTTCACGCAAGAGCCATGCTCGATCGTGCTCGTATTGCGAGCACCATCGCTCCTAAGAAAACTGTTCGAAAAAGCTTCAAGGCGATAGAGAGCAGGTTGCATCTGCACGTGTGGCGATAAAGTGACTCGTCATTTGTGTGGTTGTCTTCCACAGATGCGACTTCGTTGTGTGAACTTCTACAGCGGAATTGAACAGACATGACATCGAAGTGCTTCGGAATTCGGGCGATACCAGTGAAGAGGAATTTCTCTGGAAGAAATGTTGTGGTTCCCCGCGTCCTGCACTTGCGAAATCGAATTCTTAGTTGTCTATGATGTAAAATATTAAGCGATGTTTTAGTAATAAATGCATTATAAACTGGAATATGCCTCATCTGTTTCGTCCCCTTCCGCTCATTATCATATTAACATGCTCGAAGCAGTTAAGAACTGAGCCAACCGTAACATTTCAAGGGGACTATGACAATGATTCGAGTGTGACTCAGTTTAAACTAGATTATTCCCTTCAACTATTGCCCATTCCCCGTCAAATGTCTCTTCTATGCCTGTTTCACAAGTACGTCCACAGCAATACAATAGCCTCGTTACACCTTAAACGATTCATTTTCACGTCACGCAGGCTACATAATCACCTCAGCTTCAAGCGCATCTTTGGCAACACGAACGTTTGTAACACATCGGCACTTCCACAAGCCATCCGCATGTGTAATGATCTTGCAGATGATATCGCCTCTTATAATAACCTGAATTCATGTTGCCACAAGCTTGAGGTACATTTTTTTTAAATACCGCTGTAACATGGTCTCGTCGTTTAAGTTCTTGCTTTGTTTATGTAGTGATTGTTGCGTTTTTTTCTTCACTTGCACTCAAAGTCTCTTTTAGTGCTTATTTGGCAAGCGTATTCTATTGTGCTGAGTTTTTTTTTTTCTTTCTTTGGTTCACTTGCATTGGAACCTTGTTTTGTTTTTACTCTGTTGCGTGGCGTTTTGATGCTCACTTGCTTTGTAACCCTGTTCCTTACTAGTTTGCTTGTGCTTTCATTGTAATGAAATACTCAATACTCAATACCCCCATACTCAATGCCCTTTGGGCCTGTAAGGTATTTTTAAATAAATAAATCATGATGCACGTAATAATGTAATGGCTATGAGAGTATTGGCGTTGTATAATTGTAACAGTACAAATGTTAATGATAACTTAATGATTGAGCGGTTAAATTTATGGTGACGCAGCAGTCAGCTCAATAGAATATTTTCGGGGTGTCTAGAGAAGCACTTTTGGTATTGTTGATTTAAAAAAAAATTGCTCCATTCCGACAGTGTTATTTCTGTCGTCTAGCTTTCAACAAACTTCGTAGTCCTCATTCCCGTTTAATTAATATTTTCACTTCTAATTTCATTATCATTCTCTAAATTTAGTTATTTTCGTACGGGTAGTTTTGTTCGAGCAGACTGCAGTGCGCCGTTACTGCCCATGGCCCTCATTATGTACACAGGCTCGTTTTCTCCCAATTCGGAAACATCAGAAGGCCGTGCAAGCATGACTGCGCTGCTCTCCGATACAACTGGCCCGTGTGAACGCGTATAGCACTTTCAGACAAGAAAGATGCTCACAGGAGACTCGAGGAGATCAACACAGAGTTCGAACAAGGGATGTCTGAGGCTAGACCTAACGTTCCGAAAAGCGGATTTGTCTTCGTAACTTGCTACCCTAACGATGGCTATACCCCTTGTCGAAACGTCCGCTCGAGCCTAAGAAAACCCTTGCCCGACCACTGTTGATCTTGACAGCTTTGCATGGTATTTCTTTCTCTAGATGCATTGCGTATTTTTATAGGCTTGCTTTGATCTCCATGTAAAACTTAGAAGAGAAGGCGCAGGTTTGCCTGGAGGGCGAAGCTGTGACAGCAATAGCAAAGTTTCACAATATTGTACCAAGTAAGAGTTGTAGTTTTATGGGAACTATAACGCGCAGTAAATAATCGCTGACCAACTAAACAAGCGTGGTAACGTGACTACCAAAGACAAACATTCCCTCGATAACGGCGAGCGTTCGTGGTCACAAAGGTGAAAGACCAGGACATGCAGCTGCTATAAGTTGCGCGGAATGCCATGTGCTTTGAGATCCAAGAGAAGCCGATCGATTTTCTTCATGATCTTTCGAATCTCAAAGCCCACGGCATTACGCGAAATTTGAAGCCGTTGTCATGTCCTCGTCTTCAAACTTTTATATTCTCTTAACGCTTGCGAGGCCACAGCAATTTGAGCTGCACAAACATTTCTGATCCCTGTCGATGTTGCTCCTGGCTCGCGCATTCGATCTTTCTGCTGGCATGGTGTTCGATACTCTTAGGGCAATGCCTCCAGGATGGTCCAGACTGACGGAACAGAGCATCTCGGCATCGCGAACCTTGCAGTGGCCGTCGTGATGAAGTTGCAGCAGATTAGCAGGTCCACAGCTGGTGGCTTCAAGGGCTAGGTCTGCAGGATCAGGCTTCCAGATGAGACTCGTCATCGCAGCCATACGATGTTTCATTCGCGTATGCAGATTGTCTCAGGTAACACACAACAAGTTTGATTTACAGCTATAGGAATTATGCAGATACTCGAGACACGTATATACAGATACTCGAGCATGCGAGTACGAGCCCAGAAGGTTCTTGCCTTGATGCGCGCTGTCTTCCAGGCAAGAGCCGGTCACGTGATCTGCCTAGTTTCAGCGGCGCGGAGCAGCGGCACGGAACGTTGGCTTTAGGACAAGCGCGCATGCTCGCAGCCACCAGCGCTCCTCATCATACCGCCGTTGTGACCAGTCCGTTTGCGATTTCACTGTGCCGTGCTTCTAAAACTCGGCAGATGACTTCACGGCAGAAGATCCATCAGATTTTACAGAATGAAACAGATACGCCTTTTCTTTTAATGCACTGCATAACGTCTACTTGCGTGGTAGGTATACCTTACAGGCAACATTAAAATGTTGATTCAGTTAGTATTAAGTTAACGAGAAGGAGAATCAGAGGCCTGATTTTTATTGACGGAATTTTTTTATTTGAAATGTAGAAACGATAATTTACAGGGAAATGAAAGTAAAAAAAAACAAAAACAAAACACTTGCCGTCCGTGGCAACCGCTCCCACACCCTTGGCATTACGCGTGCGTTGCTCTACCAAGATAGCGCACTGGGCAAGTTGGCATGCGTTCATTATTGGTTGCGCGAAAGGAGACACATACAGAAGAAGGGAGACGACACATGCGCTTGCTTACGGTTGTTCTACCAATTGTGCTATATGGCGGCGGCAGTTCCCACGTCCACAGCCTTGGGCGTGTAAGTGTACAAGATATAACCGTGGGTGGTACTAGCCAGCGCCACTAATGGCTATTGTGGCGGATGGGGAACATCCTTTTGACCGATGGCGTCACGTATAGTAGGAACTTTAGGAGCAGGCAGCTGACCAATAATCTCTCTTATGCTATCTGAAGGCATCAAACCTGCCGGAGTCGAGACCCTCGCTATATGATATGACTAGTCAGTGAAATAATAAGCTTCGTGTGGTGTTTTGCACTGTCAAAACACCGTTAAATGCAAACAGCAATTTAAACGCAGCGCGTTTTTTTTATATAGATTTAGGCCAGGCTAGTGAACAGCAGTGAGCGTGCACGAGAGGATTCGTCACTAACTGTGGAGGTTTCGAGTTTCAATTTCTAGGTTAGCTCTATCATTCGGCGCATCAGGCTCGGTGGCACCATCGCCCATGGTTATCTCGGCTCACGCTTGCGTTTGACGCTTTCGCTGGCAGCAGTCCTCTGCGCGTAGGTTCGTGCGTTTTCACGTACTTTCTTGTTAACGTGGAGGCATTCAGAACCAGCAAAAAGACTTCACTTTAAGTTTAAGAAATCAGTGTTGTTGTATGTCCGTGCAGCACTTGATTTCTTTATTCAACTGGAAGCAAAGTAATAATGCGAATAGCATTCTTGGCAATGCCAAACCAGTTTTCTTCCCGGCGATCTAGCTGTCCACCTATCCCGCCAAAATTATAGGACAATCCCGGTGATAGTGCAGTCTATAAATGTTGACCGCTCTTCAATGAACTTCAATGACGCCAACTTGGGCAACTGTGTATGTGCTACTGGCTATGCGCGGAGTTCACGGCGGCACCGCCGGAAGGCGCTGCGAGTCCAGATGGAAGGGTGAGAGAGCATCCCGGCACGCCTCATACATGATGCGTTTCGGCTATTCGCATATTTGGATAGTCATTGTAGATGATCGAGCTCTGGCGGAATTTTTTGGAGCTATTCATTGCGGACTGTTAACCAGAACGGAGATGAAAAAAAATGAAAGAAAGCGCACATTCTGCATGCGTAGAAACACACGCGCCATAACCGCCAACAGGACGCGCAGAGGAGCGCGGTTCGAGCAGGCACACGACAAACGCAAGCGCGGGCTGAGATAACCACGGGCAGTTGCGACAACGGAATGCCACGGTGGCATCGAGTGCAAGCTTCGTTCACAGAGCAACGTTCTACGAATATTGCACACGTTTCTGCGAACGTTCGTGCTAATTGCTTATTGTCACGCTACATTGCAGGTACGGGAAAATATGCGCGCACTCATTACATTTTCATTTGTTCTGATCGCAGTATTACGTAAATCATTCACTCTTTTGTGCAGCATTGGGGTTCGAGTATTGCCCGTGTGCGTATCTCAAACGTTCAGATTACTCTGGCCTTCATAACAAAAAAAAAGAAAAAAAAATTCTGATTTTGCTGCGTCTATCGTAATTGCGTTCTACAGGCCACCAATTGGCACATGTAGGTTGGAACGTAGCGAGACGGAAAAGAAAGTAATACACACACAGAGAAATAATACACACAGAAAGTAATAAGGTAAGAAAAGCAAAAGGGGATATACAAGAAACGAAAAAAAAAGGTCAGCATTTTATAATAAAGTAACACTCCATCCGTATTTGCCTAAAGATTTTTTAGTCTTTTAAAATTCATTATTTCAAGAAATAATTTATCTAGCCAACTTTAAACCCGCGTCAACAACTTTTTTCAATATTATATAGTCCGCGTGAAATTAGCATACATACGACCAATTCTTTACATCCATAGCTGGAATGAACAGGTTTTTCGGCGTATTTTTTAAAAGTTCCCGTCTTCTTGAGCAGTTTTGTAACAATATTGTGCTACAGCTTGTGTCCTTTGTTCAGCGGAATATAGGCATGTCGATGAAGCTCCTTTCTGCAGCAGTTTTTATTGGTGTAAAAAGAGAAAATACATTCTTGGAGCGCCTAGATTAGGCAGAACTCGGTGGCGTCTTTCAATGATTTTGAAGCTACCTCTCAAGATCTTTCGTTGTTTGCACAGAAGGTGGTCCGACTACTGAATATTAGTTCAGTGGCGTTCCACAGAGCACGTTTTCGAGCCCTGCTCTTTTCAACCTCGTCTAGGACTAGTCGAATTATTGCTACCAACGGTTAACATTTCAATTTAGGGTGATGACTTCTACATCCGGGCATCAGGCAGAACACACCTGCAACTACGCACAAATGCCACCGACGGCTACGTATACGTTGAAAGGTAAGGATTAGAAGTCTCGAAGGAATAATGCACGTTTGTCGCCGATTCACCCTAAAATATATGACGACATACACCGTGTCCATCCAAGACTAAACGATCGCTTGTAAAGATACTTACCGGCTTTTAAGAGTTATGCATCATCGATAAAGACCTTTTATAGAGCCCTCATCTCACTTATGAGGAAAAAAACAGACTTCACTTGTGCGCCTGGTAAAATTCACTACTGGAAAAAGATGGGGATTATGTGTAACTTCAATGTTAGAGCTTTACAAAGAGCACCCTTTTGGGGTTTCTCTTCTACTGGTTGCAGGGTTGCCGAAAACATGCAGGTCTAATCTCCGGGGAATACAATGCGTACAAGCTCAGGCACTTGGAGCATGTCCTGTACTTCTTCGATGTGGTTCAACAGTCATAACAATTGTCATCCAGTGTCTGTACGCAAGCACTTATCCTGCGACCGATCCCGCCTTCTAGATTCTTTGCCATTGATGCGACCACACACTGCATTTTCTACTATTGCCTCTACTCACCGTACCTCTCTTTCATCTACAGTAGAACCACGTTTATACGTTTTTCAAGGGACCGCTAAAAAAATGTAACAGCCGGGAAAACGTAACTTCTGTGAGGAAGGCCACAAATCGTCACAGCTATGTCAGAAACAGTTGTGAGTGGCTGCCAGTACAGTTATTAGACGTCTCGACGCTTGTACCGTGACTGAGCGACCGCCGAGCGACCGAGCACCGTCCTCGGTGCATGTGCATGTGTATAATTAAGGGAAAATTTAGAAAGTTTCGCGACAATGCCCCTTTTAACTCTTTTTCATGCTTGACCACAATATTTTACTTATGCTTCACCGCAGAACACGGCTCTATTGTGGCGAAGCTGACTTGAGAGAAACAGCGATTGTGCTACTTATATAAAACCCTTGCCGTCTCCAAAATAAATGTAACGCTACACTCGGTGGATCTGGCACACTGTGCGTGGTTCCCGGTAGGCTTTAACTGATGCACACTTCGCTTCGGGTGCTTCACCAACTGCTCTATGCACATGTGCAGCGCCTGGCTTGTGCAACTTTGGCCGCTTATTGCAAACTTTGGCCGCTTATTGAAAACTTTGGCCGCTCATTGCGAACTTTGCCCACC
Organism: Dermacentor silvarum; assembly: GCF_013339745.2. NCBI lineage: Eukaryota > Metazoa > Arthropoda > Arachnida > Ixodida > Ixodidae > Dermacentor > Dermacentor silvarum. The sequence continues at coordinate 166,140,168 of NC_051154.1, forward strand.
CATTGGAAACTTTGGCTGCTTATTGCAAACGTTGACCACTTATTGCAAACTTTGGCCGCTCATTGCAAACTTTGCCCACCCATTGGAAACTTTGGCTGCTTATTGCAAACGTTGACCTCTTATTGCAAACTTTGTCCGCTTATTGCAGATTTGGCCGCTTATTGCAGATTTGGGCGCTTATCGCAAATTTTGGTAGCTTACTGCAAACTTTGGTCGCTTACTGCAAGCGTTGGTTAACTTACTGCAAGCTTTAGAAGCTTACTGCAAGCTTTGGTCGCTTACTGCAAGCTTTGGTTGCTTATTGCAAACTTTTGTCGTTTACTGCAAACTTCGGTTGATTATTGCGAACTTCGGTCGATTGTTGCAACGTAGCCGGTCGCTTGTTGAAACGCACTGGTCACTTGTTGCAACGTATACAAGCTGGCTGCACCGCTAAATTTAAGTGACCGCTACGTTCAAACGCAACGTAAGATATCAAGGGGAACGTAATACACTGAAGTCAATGGGAGTTAGGTCGGGACCGCGAAAACGCGACGTAGCAGCCGGGAAAGCGCAGCACTGAGGAATGTATCAACGGGGTTCTACTGTATAGGTTTCACGCCCGTGGCCCGACCATCGATCACTTTATGGTGACTGAGGCCTCCCTCTTGACATATTGACGTTTCTGGATTTCACAAGAAGGCTGACTTGCCACAGTTTGCTCTCAAGCAAACTACTTATCAGTGAGCCTCTAATTATAGGCACATACTACATGGAGATGGCTTTACCATTGCAAACTACCCGCCGTGGTTGCTTAGTGGCTATGGTGTTGGGTAGCTGAGCATGAGGCGGCTGGAGCTCTCTCTCCTGACCACGGCGACCGGATTTCGATGGCGGCGAAATGCGAAAACAACCGTGTACTTAGATTAATGTACGCGCGAAAGAACTCCAGGTGGTACACATTATTCCAGAGTCCTCCACTACAGCGTGCCTCATAATCAGATCGTGGTTTTGACAAGTAAAACCCAATAATGTAATTTTCTTTAACTATTGCAAGCAGCTCGACCAATGCCGCGGTCGGCTCTCAACTGGGCGTCTAATAGGTTTAAGGTTATCTCATTCCACAACACCGACGGGGTTGACTAAATTCATCAACAGCTACCTAACTGGTTGATTACATTTTGGGATTTCAAGGCATTCAGTGTCTACAAACAGTTATGCGTCACAGCCCTCACTAAAAGATTATTTTATTTCAGTGGCTACCAAGTCACTGTGGAATCATTGGCAATGAACGTGCCGATCAAGCAGCTCGTTCAGCTTTTGAAGAAGGCAGCTGCCTATCGATCCCGCTGTCTAGGACAGATGCTGCAAGGATGCTCCGTCTACTTGCGCGCCAATGCACTTCATCAGAGTGGAATAAACCACATTTTATGCCCACCCGATTATACACCTTGGATCCAACCTTAAGCCTTCGACTTCCACCAAGACTTCCCCGAAGAGACGCGACCCTTCTGTGTAGGCTATGGTTGGGCGTCACGTTTACCAATGTCTACGCGTTCCGCATAGGGATGGCCGACAGCGCAGCATGTGGCGATTGTGGGGACGCGGAAACGATTCGTCATGTTCTTTGTCAGTGCCCACATTACAGTGTGCAGAGACAATCGCTTTCCGTCGTGCTGAACCAGTTGGACGACCAGCCTTTATCGGAAGAAAGAATTCTGCAACGTCGGCGTGACTCAACATCGCATCAGAAGGCCGTGCAAGCGCTCCTGCACTTCCTGAAATCGGCTGGCCTGTGTGAACGTCTGTGATCAGAACGCCTTTTCCGTTACCTATGCCTGTGTTTTTTTCTTGTTTTTGTCGCTCTCTCTCTTTGCACTCTATCTAACCCCTACATCCTCCACCCCAGTGTAGGGTAGCAAACCGGAAACTCGCTTCTGGTTAACCTCCCTGCCTTTCCTCTCTCTCTTTCTGTCTCTCTCTCTCTCTCTCTCTCTAAATAAAAGCAACTCAACAGCGGGCTGTGGAAAATAGATATATACTAGGGTGAATCCAGATAAGAACGAACCAGTGGTCCTGGTCACCCTTCCCGACTTTGATGAAATTTACTTTAGGCGCAGGTTTTGGGCCCAGAACAATGATTCTGAACTTAGTTCTGTGAAAAAAAAATTTGTTCACCTGAAAAAAAAAATGCGCAAATTTCGGCCGTCGAAAACGCTTTTCCGCCAGTTTTGCGATTTCTGAACTTTGAGCACGCATAGGGAAACAATGGTACACTTCTCGATCGCAATATTTTTTCCTCACAAAGAACAAGTGAAATGCTACCTTATGAGTATTTTATTGCACTTGGCTACGGAAGGAACTTTGAGAAAAAAAATCACAAACATGGTAAACGGACCAAAATACCTGTAATTCAGGAATTTATCGCTCTAGACTAAATAAAGTGAGGATAATAAAACTCGGTGCACATTCTTTCGAAATAATTTTCGTTACTTTGTCAAGCACTGTTATATTTAAGAATTGCACTTAAACATAAGTGGTTTGCCAAAAACATCGAAATTTGAAAATAGTTTTCTGAAAAAGGCCATTGTTAATTTTTTTGAGAATCACTCTGGTTGAAGTCAAGGACGTTGTCTACCACTGTGCGTAAAAAAAAATAAAAAAAAAAACGTTGCATTATTTGAGTACGGAACAATGCGTCAAATGTGACCACACTCAGCCTAGCGGCCGCAACACGGATTTCGTGCGTTCTGATTTGGTGAGCTATTCAAGAACTCATTCAACGTAATATTCATTGTTCAAATATAGCGCTGCCAACAAGCGATGCTGTCCTGTGTGACTTACAACGTAATAGTTATTAAAGACTGCTGCCGGGCATTACGGCGCAATCGGCAACGACAGTCCTGAGGAAGCAGTGTACTTTTCCAGACCAACGAGCCCATAGCGTCTGCCCGTATACCTTTGTCAAGAACTGATGTAGTTGGCTCCAAGTTGTGGACACGAGCGTAGGTAAACTGGGAATATCAAGAGCTCAGGAGACGCTTCTGTGTCGCTTGTGGCTTGGCATGGCCTTCACGAGTGCTTACTTATTTCAGGTCAGAATGGCCCTGCATACGATAACTGTAGCTGCGAGGATACAATCGCCCGCCTTCTCTGAGAGTGTCACAGCTTCAGTGCGCCCAGGAAATAACTTTAAAGAGTGTTAGATTGACTTGACAAACACCCTTTGTCGTAGGAAAGGGTCCTGGGACACGGGCCGAGACCGTCCTCAGAAGAGCACGCTTTGAAAGCGTTGTTGCGCTTCTTGCGCAGAACTGGTCTTAGAGACAGACTTTAAGCAGTGCCGTATTTTCTTTTTTTTTGTAAAATCTCTTTTCTATTATCTTTTATTCCCCTTGCCTCCTTTCCCCAGCACAGGGTAGCCAGCCGGTCTGAGAACTGGCTAACCTCCCTGTCTTTCCGTCTATTCCTCCTTCCTTCTTTCCTGATGCAGTCGGCAACGTCGGCTGCTTGCTCGTTGCATTCCATTAGAACAGTGCAATTGAGCGTAATTAGGCCACTCCCGTCCGCAGTCCCTCGGCCCTTCGTTGCGCCTTTGACTGCCACCTGATCAACCTCGTTGCTGGCCAACTTTGTCGCTAGTTGTTGGGCGTCGAGTTTACAAACGTTACACTTTTCTCTTAATGACCTGATGATCAGTTCCTCGATCCACTTATTCCACTTGCTTCTCGCCTCCTTCTTCCAGAGCCTTTCTCTCCCCTCTACCCCCTCCCTTGAAGAGTAGCATCTATAGGCAAATACTTCTACGCCGGCAAACTTATCTGCTTTTAAAAGAGCTGTCTTCCTCTCTCTTTCTTTTGGGTACTAAAGGTCTTCAAAGAAATACTAAGCGAGAAGAATCAGGGAAACCGGGGGGCTTGATTATTTTATTATAGTAACACTATACGTTTGTTGTCTTCATAATGTAATAAACAAATTTGAAATAAAATCAGTTGACATGTGGCCATGCCACAATGTCGCTATCGTGACAATGCGACGCTGCGTCGCCGTCGCGAAGTGTTGTGTACCTGTTCGAATGTGGGATACAGCATGAGAGAGAATGAGCGATAAATTGGCGAGTAATTTGTGCGGAAAGCAAAACTAGTAGGTCGCTTACGCATTCCACATATTAAGTGGCAAACGTGCGCCCAAAGATCTCATACTATGAACAGTTATAGAGGCAGTTTCTTACTCTTTCTTGTATGATTTGATGCAGGTTATTTTAATAATAATGATTCCTTGCATTGCTCTTGAATAATAACTCGGGAACATAAATCAAAGAGCACTCGCTGAGTAAGGCGCAGAAGCTTGTGTATTGTTAAGGCAGACCAATCAGGATCACTGTTCGAGTAATACATTCTGCGTACGTCTTAGTGGAACGGTAAAATTAAACGTGGAACAGCTTTCCCAGAGTAAAAAAATAAATACATCCATAAATAAAAAATATGCGTATAGTTATTGAAAGATATGCCCAGTTTACATTAATTTTTGGCTTGCGTTGAGAGCGATGCTGCGTAAGTTTTCGGCCACAAGCACATCTGATAAAGTCTGCAGCGGTGAGACATCAATTGTTTCGAATGTTGGGAGAATAGATGAAAAGAGAAGGTTGGAAGGCCCTGAATAAGCAGCATTTTCGCGCACCATAGCACGCATACACAGAAAGGAGCCAGCTGGCTCGGGCGTAAGTTTCGTCTTTCTTCTTCTTGTTTTTTTTTTTAGGGCTGAGATCTGAGAAGATTGTACACTTTGAATTTGTTTCCCAACTCTGAGAAGCGTTTCGTGCGGACGATACAGCGCACACCGTATACGGTCGTTATTTTTTACAAACTCCGCGGCGTTGTCGCTCGAATAAGGACCGTGGTACGCAGGCAATCAATTCGTCGTCAGGGCGTCACACTGCCGCCTCGAACTTGTGCATACCTAATGAGGAATGAAATTTGATTAAAAAAGACAGAAAACCAAGAAGCAGCACGGCAGCGCCAGAGTGGTTTGGCGCTCGGCTCTTTCTATACGGCGCTCGTTCGACGTCCTGTATAACCAAGCACAAGAAAATAACAAAAACTGTTCCGTGAAAATGGTAACGCTGTATCGTCCTTTGTTTCTTTGCCAACTTGGCGCAATCCGAGTTCCTTGCACGACGACTACGTCTGTAGTTATTTCCGCCGAGAAGGGAAGAAACGAGAACGTCAGGAGTTGGCGGGTGGCAGCATAACTTGTAATGGAAATTTCGAACACGGCGTCTATTAACTTTCGGCATCATGGCTAAAAACTCCGAGTGGGGCGCCTGTCTGACGCACTTAGCGAACGCGTAAAAGATCAAAAAAGAAGAAAAAAAAAGCAAAAGGGAAGACAACTTTTTTTGGAACAAAACATTTCTCCGTATCGGCGCTTTTGTAATGCTAAAGGCTCGCGCGCGCGTGTTATTTCAATGCCTGCCTTTCGATGAACCTTTCCAGGAATCTACTAGTTCTTTTTTGAAAGACAATGAAATTTGGCGAGAGACCTAGGGAAAATAGAAACGAATGAGGTGAAAGCCCTGGAAGCGAGTGCTCATGTCGTCATCAAAAAACCGTTTGGTATACGACGCAGCTGTAACAAAACATAAGGAATAAAGACAGTTTTTTTGCTCAAAAAAAAAGGAGTACGAAAACTACGTGCAGCAGTTGAGAAAAAAAAAAACATTCCAAGTTACGAACAGAAAATGCGACTATGGCGAGCGCGACGTGATCGCTCCTTATAGAAAGTTTGAAAAGGAATATATAAGCAGACCGTACTACAGTTAGCCAGTTACAATAACGTTGGCGCACATATATCCGCGTTTTCGAGTCTATAGCGAGTGCAATGTCATGCTCCGATGGCGTCGTGTTGTCATTGTAGTTAGGTCAAGTGAATCTGGTTTACGTCTACAGTTTCACTCTTCTAGGTCTATAAGAGTGAAATTTATTTTTTAATCTGTAGAATCTTTTCTGCAATTCTCCTCTATATATACAGTTCGCGCGCAGCGGGAACGTTTCTTTAGTATAAATAAAAGACACACACGCAAAAAGAAACACAGATGCTGACTTCATTAAGACGCTTGAGGTGTTAACCCGGCTGACAGCGAAACAGAGAGAGGGAGATAGAAACTCGTCTGGAAGGTATAAATTCCTATGAGAACACGATGCCGCAAATACAAGAGAACACAGGTGCAAATGGGACTATGATTAATGAATAAACCCAACAAAAACCTGCAGTTGAGGAAAACCGTAAGCCATATCGCCGTCATAGATGTAGTTTTCATTGTAATCTGTGGCCGCTTCGTCGTGGAGAAGTGCGGTTGAACGGAAAATCGCCCTTTTGGCTGCAAGAGGTAAGTGACTTACCGTTTATTGTTACCACTCTGACGCCAATTCAGCTAAGTGTATGTGCTGATGAAAACAACTTTTTAAAGTGCGTTTATAGAGTGTGTTCTGCCACATTGATTTTAAGCCTAATCAGCGACTCCTTGATGTAAAGTTGTTTGGCTCTGTCCTGTGACCTCGGGAAGTATAGGAGCGCGCAATTAAAGGAGACGGGAGACTCTGTACAACTCCTGCCTAACTGTTCTGCATACACTTTTCATTACTTTGATCACTCATTTTCTCGCTACAATTGGCTTTTTATTCCTGCATATTTATAACTTTCCCCTAAATCACTTTTAGAACACAATTAGAGAGCTAGAGAGAAAGAGAGAGAGAGAGAGGCTCTTTAACAAATCCTGGAGAGATCTGCCTGGCGGCATGTCTACTGCAGGATAGACAAACTGTTCAATCTTCATGGCAATGAAAGGTGTGGCAACGAAATGCGGGCACTAGAGAGGCAGGTAGCGCATCGAGTGACAACTCTATTTTCTTGGCTTTCGAATAAACTTACCATGTGACTTTAGATACCCTTATGGTGGGGAAGCCGCTGATCCAAGCAAACGACTTTCGAAGTGCCCAAGGGCAACTTTATAAAAATAATAATAATATAGAAACCTTATTTTTGTGCGGGTATGCTTGTACTACATATTTCTCAGGATAAGAACAGTCGCCCTTCTTAACGACAAGGTGAATAGCACTGATAGCATGGTTATAGGCATGATGCTGATGAAAGGAAGAGGTATAACATTGACATGCTATTTTTCCTGCCCATCTGGACATATGTGCAGTGTCGAGCAAAGATATCGTGTCAAAGCTGCCATAGCCGCGGGCGGCATGTGGAACCAAAAGACTGAGGTGTTTGTGTTTCACGTCGACCTCCGTGCGTAAAAAGTACAGTACACAAATTCTTAAGGGCCATATGTTATGTGGCCCATTCCTCCAATGTGATGCACATCCCACTCCTTCCAATGGAAAGGGTGAAGTGAGAAATATTTCGTCGTTTGCAATAGTTCTATTTTCAATGCTTTCCAAACGTCTTTGAAGTAAGACTTCCTGTCTTATTGTGGACAAATGTGTGATATAAATTTAGAGCAGTTCAGCTTGTATCTATGTGATAAATAAAGTAAGCGAAAAATTCAAACCTGAAAACTGTCTTACTCCGCCCACCTTTCCCCTATAAGATCTATATTCAGGCGGCAGCACATGCAGTAGCTGCGCTTCGAGCTAGCATGTACCTTTCTCGAGCTTATCTTCGAATACACGCTATCTTACACATTTACAAGATGTGACAGCTGCTTCTAAGGAAACGTGTGGTGTTTTCTCCTCTATTTCTAAGGAGAAAAGTGGAGTGTCGCAGTGGAGTGCCGATTTACATAATGCACCTTGGCTTTAATTTCTTGCACTGAGGATAAACGTCGATCTCATCCGACTAAAGAATTCATGCTGTTTGCAGTCCTTTTGCTAAAAATGTAAGCACTGTGTCATCTGCGTGACTATTGCAATAGAAGCACGCACATTTATAGTGATGGATCAAAAACTACGTCGGGATAGGTATAACCATTTGCAATTTCATCACTCGGCATGAGTCATGACTGCCGTTTTTAGCACGAGACATTTTCAATGGCAGTAAAACTAGTTTTTTTTTTTTCGAGGTTGGGGGGGTGGGGGGCTGCTGACTATTCAAGTGCAGGTGAAACTTGCCCTTCAATGCTTGCCGCGTTTTTTCCCACGTGACCCTAACCCAATGACGATTGATGATACAACAGATTTCATAGTAAATAGCTTCAGCACTATCGCCGCTGCACCAAAAAAAGCTGCAGTTGATATCTGAAAATTTTTGTTCGCATCGCATTAGCCGGGTGACACGGGGTCTTCTCTGTACCTAAATAAAGTTATTTCACTCACTCACTCACCCCGAAGGCGGCAGACTTGCTGGTGATGCGCTTAAGTCCTCTCCTGTTGCGTATATAAACTCAGTTCCCGAGCACTGATGTTAAACTTAGAAAAAAAAACCAAGTATACAAGTCTATAAGTCAAGTTTTTCAATACTTCGCGAATTCTTAGAGCCATGTTTTGTGCAAGGAGGATGCCTATTTGCAGTTCCCTATCATCATTTTTATGAAATATGCTCATCCATGGCGAACTCGCATTCATTCGCACTCAAGCATATGCTGGTGACACCATGATCATCATCACACCTTGCAAAAGCCGCACGGTTTCTTGACCTATCGCCCCATGTTTGAAGTGGCGTATTCAGGGATCACGAAAATAAAACAGCGCACAAGCAACAACGGGGACCAAAGGAAAGACGACACCACGGCTCTGGCGAATTCAGGGAGCAGCCTGTATCCTATGATGCGTTCATCCTTACCGTGTTGCGCCTGCGGCAATTCATGGGAGAATGTGAAACATGCACTCGTCAGCTGTCCTTAGTATGAGCAGCAGAGGTAGGTTCGGAACTTTGCGCTGAAAAGCCTCCATGAGGCCTGTCCTTTCAGTATACCGGGTGTTTATTTTTAGACCATACAGAATGTTTAAAAATCGCGCGTGGCAGATAGCATAATTCTAGTCATTTAGCTGGATTATTCAAAGAAGCGGACATTACTTGCACGAGAAGTCCAAATGTATATTCGGCTAATTACACAAAATCACTAAATAACTTTTTCATTAATTACATCACGTTACATATTGAAATTTGCGAATTGCTGCCGGTACGTTTGAGTTACTAAGGTGTATCCACATGGGCCAAATTTTCAGGATGACACTAGTTTCGAGATATTCATTCCCAAAAGGTGCGACAAGATACATGCGCGTTCCAGTTACTTTGGTGGTTCAATGCATAAAATGGGGGCTGGTAAAAGCGTAGAACAATAGTGCATTCGTACCGAAAGTTTCACGGCGCATATCTCAAAAGCGGTGCGGTCTTATAAATTAGTTGCAAATGGATATGCGTTGCAAGCTCAGCGGCTGGAGTTCGTAAATTACAATACATGCCATAAAGTAATTCATTTTTTAAATATTCTTTATTATTCTCAAAGCCAGTACACACGGAGTTGGTCGGACCCATAGCCTACAGGGCTAGTGACGGGTCCGAATGCTAAACAAGTACAATAATATTGGCCGACTTTATGATGACAGAGCATAAGCACGACACACTTATGTAACGCACAACAAAATTGGCCAGCTTAGGTGTATATCTATGCGGTATATTCGACTAATGTACTCGTATAACACAAACAGATATATAAAATAAAAAATAAATTCAGTTACACGCTTCTTCATTCCAATAATTCCATAGAGATCCCGAAAAGATGTTTTAAAGATACCAAAAAAGTTATGCTTTTCCTTTACTTCGTTTGGAACTTCATTCCACACGTGGGCACCATTATATTTTATTTATTTATTTATTTATTTATTTATTTATTTATTTATTTATTATTTATTTATTTATTTATTTATTTATTTATTTATTTATTTATTTATTTATTTATTTATTTATACACATACCTCACAGGTTCCAACTGGAGTATGCGTGAGTGGGGTAAAAGAAACAACATGTAGCGAAAGCAGGAGAACATAGCTAACAACAAATCAAACTACTGAAGAAAAGACGCCGTTTAACATCAAGCAAACGTAGAACAACAACAACACTCTGGACGATCAGAAACGCGCGTGGCTTATCAAACTCATGGCAAAGAACTGCAAACGCATATAACCTATAAACTGCTTGCAAGAAGCGAGAATGACGGCAGTTAAGTCACATGGTACAAATGAAACAACGTGTGCGCATGACTACGGAATCTTTTTTTAATGTTTCTCTAAATGATTCCATAATTTCAACAATGTGGCTTGGAAGTTCGTTCCAAGCCGCTATCGCCAGAGGTAATGCAGATTTGTTAAATGCATTTGTGCGGCCAAGCACACGTGTGAAACTGTGTGTGTTATATAAGCGGCGAGATGTCCGAAGTGGGCGGGAAAGGGGTAGTGTAGTTGCGTGTTGACTGTGAGTGATTTTGTGCAGTAAGCAAAGCAGAGCTATCTTCCTTCTAGATTCAAGAGATGGGAGTGATAGTGATTTCTTTATAGCAGTAACGCTAGAATGCCTACTATAATCTTTCGCGATGAAAAGTGCCGTACGGTTTTGAACAGATTCGAGAGAATTTATTAAATATTCCTGTCTCTGGCTTTATATATTATAAGGTGGTAAATTAAATAGATTGTTAGTAACCGCTCTTGCTTGTTTAGTTGGTAATCTGAATATAATAAGGGGCAGTGGGTTATTAGATCTTATTATTGTATTTACTAGTTCAGCTATCTTCAATTTATATGCAGTCGATACAAGTAATATGAGTAGCTGCTGAAAGAGTGGCATACTGGGGTGAGTAATTTTTGAGTAAGTTATTATACGAATAGCACGTTTTTGAAGGCTAGAAACAGGGTCTAAGCATGTTTTGTATGTGCTGCCCCAGGTTTCCAGGCAATATCATAAATGGCTGTGTACAAATGAGAATTACAGAATGCGAAAAATGGAAAGTCCAAAACACCCTCTAGCCCTTAGTAGCCATAGCCATGACAGCCATAGACTAACTTGGAGCAGACTACAGCTTTCGGGTGCTCAATACGTGCTACATAAAAGTGTTTTTCCGAGCGTGGAAGATGCCGCGAATACACGCAATGTGCCTCGAGTGTCCAGTCGCGCGGCAATTTTGCGTGTATTCGCGGGCTTCTTTCACGCTCGGAAAATACTTTTATGTAGCACGTATTGAGCACCAGAAAGCTGTATCGGTAGTTTCTCATGTTGCTCTACAATTTTTTCATTCACACTTTTCATGTAATTATAATAATTGAGAAGTTGGTAAATTAATTACGACCAATTATCTAATTAGGCGGAATGCCAAAAAGTACTCTGAATATCTTCAAGCGACGGCAAACAGCATTACCTTGGTTCTGTCCAGCTCCGTGGCATTTGTATATTTTAAAATCTTGCTGCATGATAGTTGGGACAACCTGTATATGTATGACTATATATATGCAATTGACAAGGATACCCTAATCCACCTTAATCCCCCTTCATCCACCATAATCGACCTTAATGTACCTTAATCAACCCTAATCGTCCTTAATATACCTTAATCGACCTTAAACCGCTCTAGTCCTCCTTAATCGTTCTTCATTTACGTTAATCCACCTTAGTCTACCTTCATCCACCTTAATGCACCCTGATCCACCTTAATCAACCCTAATCCTCCTTATTAGACCTTAATCTACCATAATCCTCCTTCATACACTTTATGGACTTTAATCCACCCTAGTCCTGTTTAATTCACCTTAATCCTCCTTTCTCCGCGTTAACCACCTTTATGCACTCTAATCTACCTTAATCAACTCTAATCCTCCTTAATCCCCCTTAATCCATCCTAATCAACCTTAATCAGACTTAATCCCCCCTAATCCACTTTAATCCTCCTTCATCCACCTTAATTGGTGGATTGGTCGTAGACTGTGACGTAATGGGCATGCATCACTGGTTTTGACACTTAAGTTAACTAACTTACATACACGTACATAGGCTACTGTGGACTCAATTTTGTCGATGCGACTTTTTTCCACACCCTGTCGACGCATGCACTTTTGGTGAGAACCTATAGCTATATACAGCATGGCTGATTTAAAAAAAAAGAAAAAAGAACTCCTCGTATAGAAAAGTCGCCGGGACCGTGGAACAACGCGTTAGTACAGACATCATCGCACAACAAAAATTCTCTGTAACACGTTGCAGCAACAGAGGAACTACTAGCAGTTCGCACATTAAGTAACCGATGTCAGATGAGGCGAAACGTTGTTATCAGATGAAACAAAAACTTGTTACCATTCGCTTGCTGCGTGTATGACCAACAGCACAGCTACCTCGGTGCGTTAAGTGAGCCGCTCTTCATGTTAAGCGTGCGACTATGCGTTTGATTTCTCACCTAAGCCAGTTGTGAACTTTGTTGCTAACCGCGTACATCTAGAAATCGAGGCCGCTTAGCAGCCTCCAACTGCAAGAACGTTTATGCCCTCGGAAAGAGGGCTTAAGCGCGTCGGCACGGTGATCTATGGTGATTTGGAACAACTGCAAAGCATAATATGTTCGATTGGTGGGAGTGACACAATAAGCTACTACTTAAATACATCATTCACTCAGGCTTTCCGTTGCAGTGCACGCAAATTATACGTTCAGAAAATAAGAGCACGCCGTTTACATTAAATGAGTGTGGGACAATAACGCATTTCACACTACGAAGGCACTGGGCGGTTATATACGATATCTCCATGTAAATAGCAAAACAATGTTCGAAGTGCTAAAAAGCGACAAAGGACGTATGATAATTTCGCAATATTATTGCTACGTTATGAATCGGCTAATTAACTCCACGGGAAAGGCGCTCCACCGTAAACGGGGCTCAATAACCTTCAGTTCATTAGGTCACAAACCAATAGAACGGCTACCATCTACGTTCCAACTAAACTGCCGTAAGAAAGGAACAATGGCGAATCACGGGTGCGAAAGTCTGGCTGTCATTTTTTTTTTCTTTTTCTATCTAAGCCATGAACACATACGCAGCTTTTGCCGCGATCAAAGTCAGCGGGCCGAACTTTTTCCTTACTCGTGCATTGGTTGTCTCGCCGGGACGCTCCATATAGAGTCCAATGGGTCGAAGAGTTCCCGCTGGCTGGTTCCAAGTTGTTCATCAATTCCCGCCTCTGCGTGAATGATTGATGGACCGAAAGAAGGCAGCTTTTCACGCCGTATTAACCCCTAGCACGTTACCGTGTACGCACGGTTCCTGGCTTACAGCTGCCGCTGGAACGTTGACACGCATGGATGGGCCTGGTGGGCGAGCGCAGATGCACGGCTGTGAGACAAGGGGGAAGCGGAAAGGAATAGTGCAGGCCAAGAAAGGAGTCGATCTAGATGCGGCTTAGGCATAATGGGCCCCATTTGTAAGCAATAAACGACGCCAGGTCGAAGGCGTAGAATTTTGCTTATAAACGGCGGGACCATTTAAACGAATGAAGTTGTGCTTTCGAGTTGTATTGCGCTCTGTTGGTTGTCAGGGGAACTTAGGGGAAAGAAATTCTAAGCCGGTTGTACCTGCCTTAGTGATTAGTTGAGAAGTGGTGCGAAAGGGGCAGACAGAGTGCTCGAGTTATGTGGTTTGTGAGAGAGCGTAATGGGGCAGACAGGGCACTGACAAAAGAATAACAAAAAAAAAGGAAGAAAGAAAAAAAAGAAAGAAAGACGAAAATAAAAAAAATAAAAGAAAGCGGTTGAAACACACGCCATCACACGGTTACAGGAAATGAGGATGGGTGCCATACAAAAAGAAAGTACATATCACATCAGGCTGTGTACCACTTTACCTTTCCGTCACGGTATGTAGATGCCAACACTTTTGCCGTCAAAAATTTCTTCAAGGACACGTAGCAAGTAAAAACACATTACCGTGTGTAGTTCAAAGTTGTTTGTGCTCACAGGTGGCACAGGAATAGGCAGTTGGAGGCATGGCTTGCGGACGAGGGCCGGGAGAGCCAATTGGCTCTTCTGGACCAAGCCCAGCGAGCCGCTCGTGCCAGTGGAGCCCTGGAATAGGGGCCCCAACCAGCGTGCCTTCTTTTATTTATTTATTTGCCCTAAAGTTTTTACTCACTGACTAACTCGCTCACTCACAGGTCACGATACGATTATGAGGCTGCAGGTTCCTTACTAAAGAATAAATTTCAACTCAGGCAGCATAATTAAATTTTTTGCATCTACCATATAGAATTTATCAGTTCTCGCAAATTTGCAAGTGAAATTTAAGTTATATAATCATTAAGCTTTATACACCTGGGTCGTCACCAGTCCCCCTAGTGGGTATGAGCCACGAGGTCGAAAGATAACAACAATAAAGCGGCTCTACATTTGATGCAGAAATCTAGGATGCGCTCGAACGCAATAGCTTTGAAGAAGGAACAGAAATCAGCTCGGAAGTTCTGTAACTGCACTAGGAAAATTTGCTAAGAACCCCAGCCTCAGCTCTGAATTCACTTTCCACTTAACCATTTGTAAGATGCCGTATATAGTTTGGAAAACTCTTGAAATTTTATGCATGGTATGAGTAAATGGTGTGGTTAGAAATGGTTTACAACCAATTTCACTTCTCTACATAAAACCGTTTCTTAGAAAAAGTGGGAAGTATTTGTGGGAACTGACATAAAGGGTCTTTTGAAAAGTGAGACGCACACGGCCCACTGACCCTCCATGGTCTCAATACAAAATTATTTCTGGTTACTTCCTTCGTAAAATAAAAGTCTTGAAATGTTTAGTTTCGTATGAGTGAATGAGGCGCTTAGGAGTAGCTTCCAACGAATTTCACTTCTATACAACAAGATGTTTATTTTTTTAAGTAGGACGTATATGCCCCACTGACAATAAATGGCTTTTTGAGAAGTGAAACTCAGTTGGCACATTGAACTTCTAGTCCTTGAATGAAAAATTACATTTAACTGCCCTCAGAAAATGGACCGAAGCAACACAAAGTGGCACAGCGAAGACCATACACTAAAAGGATGTGCGCACTTCTCGCCTATGCGTCGACCACCAATGACATCAGCGCCTTTTTGCACGTGCATTCACAAGGGCGAGTGTTGGGGACTAGATATCGCCTCAAGGTACCAAAATGGTGCTTCATCATCATCACAATCATCATCAGCCTATATTTATGTCCACTGCAGGACGAAGGCCTCTCCCTGCGATCTCCAATTACCCCTGTCTTGCGCTAGCCGATTCCAACTTGCGCCTTCAAAATTCCTAACTTCATCACCCCACCTAGTTTTCTGCCATCCTCGACTACGCTTCCCTTCTCTTGGTATCCATTCTGTAACTCTAATGGTCCAGCGGTTATCCATCCCACGCATTACATGGCCTGCCCAGCTCCATTTTTTACTCCTAAAGTCAACTAGCGTATCGGCTATCCCCGTTTGCTCTCTGATCCACACCGCTCTCTCCCTGTCTCTTAACCTCAGGCCTAACATTTTTCGTTACATCGCTCTTTGTGCGGTCCTTAACTTGTTCTCGAGCTTCTTTGTTAACCTCCAAGTTTCTGCCCCATATGTTAGCACCGGTAGAATGCAATGATTGTACACTTTACTTTTGAACGAAAATGGTACGCTCCCAGTCAGGATTTGGTAATGCCTGCCGTATGCACTCCAACCCAATTTTGCTCTTCTGTAAATTTCTTTCTCACGATCAGGGTCCCCTGTGAGTAATTGACCTAGATAAACGTACTCCTTTACAGACTCTAGAGGCTGATTGGCGATACTGAATTCTGGTTTCCTTGCCAGGCTGTGGAACATTATCTTTGTCTTCTGCATAATAATCTTCAACGCCACTATTACACTTTCTCGGTTAAGGTCCTCAATCATTTGTTGTAATTTGTCCACATTGTTGCTGCGAATAGGACAATGTCATCTGCAAACCGAAGGTTGCCGAGATATTCGCCGTTGATCCTCACTCCTAAGCCTTCCCAGTCTAAGAGCGTGAATACTTCTTCTAAGCATGCAGTGAATAGCATTGGAGAGATTATTTCTCCTTGCCTGACCCCTTTCTTGATAGGTAACTTTCTACTTTTCTTGTGGAGAACCCAGGTAGCAGTGGAATCCTTGTATATATTTGCCAAGATATTCACGTATGACTCCTGTACTCCTTGATTACGCAATGCTTCTATGACTGCTGCTATCTCTACTGAATCAAATACGTTTTCATAATCTATGAAACCCATATAGAGTGGTTGATTGTACTCCACAGATTTCTCGATTGCCTGATTGATGACATGGATATTATCCATCGTAGAATATCCCTTCCTGGCTGCTTATTGCGAGCTAAAGCTGCAAATCTAAATGCAAGAAAGAGGAATAACTTATTGGGCATCTTGAGAACTTTTTTCTCTGGAGCAAATGTGGGCCTAATTTAGGAAGCGTTCCAATAATGAAAACAATTATTCTAGCTCTTGCACGCTTGTGACCACTTAGTACCCACATCCAAAACTATTCTCGCATGAAAAGTGTTGAATTTTTCAGATAGAAGGCAGCACTTAACAATTTAGCTAAATGTGCCCATTTACTTCTGAGAGGCGTTTTCACGCACACCCCAAAGTGGGACGTAGGTATATGTCTCACTGTAGTACAAAGAGTTAAAGATTATTAGACGAGTGAAAACAGGCTCATTCGTTGTTGTTCACGAACGACAGTTTGTATATTTGCCGCACGAAAAGGAGATATTAGAGAGATTTAGGTTAACGTTTGCAGTCCGCTCCGCTCAGAAAATTTGCATATCACCGCACAGCGGGAACGCTGGTGCGCGTGCGCACAATGCTCATACCTGCAACGGCATGATTGTTTAGCCGCATACGTGGCGATATAGCGTCGACGTGTTCACTGCTGCGTCTAAACACGATTCGAGTCTGACTCCAATCAACAACAGCGTTAAGTAGCCCACACTTCTCGAGCGCACTGCGTGCGGCTTGATTCGGGACACGTTGCGTGCGATCCAAGTGAAAATACATGTGCTCCGGACAAGCATAAAGCGAGTTGCTACACCATACACACTGCACGTGACCATTCTGTGACCTGCCTCCGATAGAGGAGTCCGCACGTGCCTGGAGTCAATATTGCCGTGTTTACGTAACTAATCTGTCGCCCCTGCTTGCATGTTGGGTGGCTGTGCGCTCATTCAAGTCTTCTTTGGGAGGCTTATACTTCTGTTTATGTCTGTTGCTAGGCGACCACATCCGTTGCGCTCTAATAGTGAACAGTGGACCCAAACGTTTTTTGTCCTGCCGACTTCCTGCCAACTGCACCCGCACACACAGTCGGCTCATGGTTATCTCTGAGGCACACATACATGCTAATAGAAGAGCGCATAATATTCGACGGTTTCATTAAAGAGGTGTAAAATCTAAGTCATTGCAACACATTAGGTGTTGCATACGAATATCCGCAAAAAGATATGAGGGTAGCAAAATAAGCCGCCTTACGCGCTTAAAAGAGACCTGCCGATCACTCATCTCCTTGCGGCAATCCGCCCCTGGGGGCGGACGCGTTATCTATGCACTGGGCTATCACGCAACATGCGCGCTTGGTAGTTTCAGTGTGCAAGGCCAATTGTGCGATACACAAACTCTGAGACTGGTGGCGTAAGTGCACATATATCGGAAGGCACCACAAAGCGGACGACGACGACGTCGTTTGCATCGCAAGAAAGTTGTTCTTGAGAACAGTGCCCATTGTGAGAGCGTACTGCTGTAGCAGTAAATAATGTTAACAGATAGCGGAGTCCCAGAAGTTTGCTGATGCTTTATTATTAAGGCGAAGCTTTCTTTGCCTACCTTCCTGGGTTTGAAGTAGAGCTGCTGCTGTCTGCTACTGGTTCGATTGGTATCTCGGTGGATATATTTGTGGATATGAAGGGTATATGTGCGCCGAATGCAAGTACAAGCAAACGGGCTTATACAACCCCTATATGCTGACCGACAAATTAGTGCCAGTAAACGCACCTCTGTCCTGCGTAATAAAAAAAATTGTTACATAAAACCTGCACACATAATGTTAGCTCATAGGTAAAAAGCACATCGACCTCTTAATAGAATAGCGCGTTATACTCAATGAGTTCTTTGATTTGCTTGTTTTTCTTTGATTTGGCCATATATGGTACGTGTCGCAGGGTGTGTGTTCATTCTTGGCCAATCCTCCAGAATGGGCATGCGTCACTGTGACACAAGATGTACAGAATCCTTATATGCCACTAGATACGTGTCATACTTCTCTCTGCATACAGCTGTCATCGCCATTATTCGCTCTACAAACACCCTACATCTCCATCGTCCTCGTGCCCTATCACTGCATAGACGTCTGACACTGAGCATCTGCCTGATCTGGTATTTGCATTAGGGCGTAGCTTGAGAGCGCCGTCGGGTATAAGCAAACATTGCCCGAGTGTACACATTGCATAGGATGAAAGTTAACCAATTGTAAGCATCGCATTTACTTCTACTACATTTAATTACTAAAGCTTCTTTTCACATAGATCCCAACATGTGTGTCGGATCTGCATAATTTTTTTGGTTTCGTTTCTTTGAAGGCGTTGACTCTTCTGCAAGACAAAAGAAAGTCCGTCAGAACCCATCTCACTATAAATGTCGACGTACGTGCGATTAGCATTAAAGCAATGCATCGGCACACCGTATTGCAACCGCTGAAACGGCGGTGGCAATACGAGGCGTGTATGAGGTCGTATGAGATGTGCATTGTTACGTTTGGCCGAGTTCGGTTCCAAGCCGGGAGAAGAAGACGCCGGGAGAAGGAAGAACGTAGTTTTAATGCGGCATGCTTGCCGAAAGAAGGTGTACAAAAGAAGCCGCCAACGGCGTGATCCGCAGTCCTTTATAAAGGAACGCCGTGATCAAAGGGCGAGGGAAAACATCAGCGCACATGCGCGAAACAGATTATCGTCCGGAACAGATGAGCCAGACTTGGGCGCCGGCTGATAAGCGGTGCGCAACGCAACAGCCCCTCCCCACGGAAGAGCACCAAGGGGGTAAAGAAGGCTTCACACGCACTGGTTTTTGCGAAAGGTTCATCGAAGACTTCGATGTAACGGCACTTTCGGAGATTTTCGCCAGTTCAGCCGGCTGCGCGCTTGATGGTCAGGTCCGAGGTGCACAGAAGCGCCAAAGTACTTGGCGACCGATGTTCAAGGATCCGGCGAAGTGACGTCTGACCGTCCGAGGACAGATGACTCGGTGCTCGGTTTTCAAGTCGAAGGATGCGTCCTTTACGGACGCGCGCAGGGTCCGGTGGTCTCAGGCCGATGTGCGGAAATGTGGAGTGCATGGCGTGGCAGGAAACTGCAGGCGACGCCGAGGGCACGAATCCCGGGCCAGGGTCCTGGGCATAGGCGATACAGCAAGCACCGCCGCAAACACCGCAAACAACTGCCGAGTGCGGCCAGGCTAGACCCTCATACGCAGAGTGTTTTGGAAACCTTCCAATCGGAACAAAATTGGCTGTCGAGGACTTGCGACAGTTACGGTTCTATGCGAATACTGAATCAAGGCTTTGGTGCCACTAGGCCGACCGGCGCCGAGGGAGAGAAAGCCCTGCTGAGACCATCTGCATTTGCGTGCAGCGATCCTCTCTTATGTTTAACCGTAAACGCGTACGGTTGCAAACTGAGGCTCCAACGTAACAACCTGCCATTCTTGTTGGACATCTGTTGAAGCCACGTGAGTGGACGATGATCTGTAATGAAAATGAATTCTGCTCCAGCCAAATAACAGGAAAGTTTTTCTACAGCCCAAACGAGGCACGCGCATTCCTTTTCTATGGTACTGTAAGCTTGTTCACGAGCAGACAGCTTTCGGCTGGCATACAAAATGGGATGCTCATGCCCGTGCTCGTCTTCCTGACTCAAAACTACACCTATCCCCTTTTCGCTTGCGTCACACTGCACAAGAAAAGGTTTCGAGTGGTCTGGGCTCGCCAGGACGGGCTTTGCGGTGAGAGCTACCTTCAAAGAATTGAAGGCCGCTTGTTTTGCTTCGTCCCATTGCACACGTGTAGGAGCATCTTTTTTCAGCGAATCTGTAAGGGGGCTAGCAACCTGCGAGAAACACTTGATATAGTGTTGGTAGTAGCCTACCATCCCTAAGAAAGTACGGAGCTCAGTTTTCGTTTTCGGCTGAGGGAATTCCTTGATTGGCAGTACCTTTAAATCAAGTGGACTTCGATGTCCTTGACCTAATCTGTGACCTAGGTAGCAGACTTCTGAGCGACCTAACTTGCACTTCTGGGCTTTTAAAGTTAGGCCAGCCTCGCCAAGGAGACTTAGAACCTCCTGCAAATGGTTCACGTGCTCCGGCCAAGTATTTGAGAATACTGCGATGTCGTCGAGATACGGTAGTGCGAATGCCTCCGCTCCAGCTAGCACTTGATCCATGAGTCTCGAAAAGGCGAAGGGGACATTTTTAAGACCGAAGGGAAGAACCAAAGGCCGGAACGTGCCGAAAGGCGTCACGAAGGCAGCCAATTCACTCGCTCGCTCTGTTAGCGGCACTTGCCAGTACCCCCGCACTAAATCGAGCGTAGAGATAAACTTAGCTTTGCTCACCTTTTCAAGGCAGTCTTCTATGTGCGGTAAGGGGTACACTTTGGTAACAGTTACAGAGTTAAGCTTACGGTAATCGATACACGGCCGCGGTTCTTTGCCGTTAGCTTCTACAATTATCATTGGGGACATGAAGCTTCCTTCACCTCGTTCGGCCACTTTAAGCTCTAGCATTTGATCAACTGCCTCCCTCATCAATTTTTCATGGCGCGGCGAACATCTGTAAGCTTTACATCTCCTGTTGTGCAACGTTGGGTTGTTCGCTTCTGGTGTAAGCTCAATATCATGAGTCGTCAGAGTGGTACGACCGGGTACCTTTGAGAACACGTGTCTGTGCTCAGCTATCAAATTTGTTAAATCGTCAAGCTGGCTTTCACTTAGAGCAGCACTGTCTGCTGTCAAATTAAGGATTTCATCCACAGAAAAACAAGTCATGTCACGGGGAATGTCAGGAAGTTCAGCTTCTACTTCTTCAGGTTGATTTAACACCAAATTCACAACTGGCACACGTTCTACATAGGGCTTCATGAGGTTGCTGTGATAGATACGTATTTCTTTCCTACGACCTGGCAGTTTAACAACGTAAGTTGTGTCTGAAAGTTTGTGTTGTATCGTACCGGGGCCTTCCCAGTGTACCTCCAACTTGTTAGCTTTAGAAGTACGCAACATGAGCACCTTCTGCCCTTCGTGAAACTGGCGCACACTGCTGTTTTTGTCGTAGCGTTTTTTTGCTTTTGTCTGAGCTTCAAGCATATTAGCTTCCACTAGAGCCTGCGTGTCGTACAGGCGCTGCAGTAGGTTGCAAACGTACTCGACCACAGTCGGGTCGCTACCCTTCTCTTCCCAGTTTTCACGAACTAGCCTAAGCGGGGAGCGCAGCGCCCTCCCGTACACGAGCTCCGCTGGGCTAAAACCTGTCGATTCATGTGCCACCGAACGTAAGGCAAAGAGCATAGCTGGTAACGCGGCGTCCCATTCTTTTTTTTTTCTCATAGCACAAAGCCCGCAATACCCGCTTCATTACAGAATGAACCCACTGTTGCTTTGCGGATGTTGAATAGAACTGTGGTGTATCTTGATACCGCACCTGTTAAGAAAGGTCGTTGTTAACTCGCTCGTGAAGACACTGCCGAGATCCGACTGTATTTCACTCGGAAAACCCACGCGGGAAAATATCAAAAGGAGGGCGTCTACTATTTCTGCTGATGCAAGACAGCGCAGCGGCATTGCCTCAGGAAATTTAGTTGGCAGGGCACACCATCGTTAGAAGATATTTATATCCCGACTTCGTCACTGGCAAGGGCCCCACAATGTCCACTACGACTCGACGAAACGGCTCAGTAATAATAGGAACTGCAGTCATAGGGGCCTTGTGTTTCTCGTGTGGTCTCCCAGTTCGCTGACAAACGTCACAACTACGAACAAACTCCTCCACATCTTTAAAACAGCCTGGCCAGTAATACTCGCTTAGCAGCCTCGCTTTTGTCTTGGTAATTCCGAGATGACCAGACCAGCCTGCCCGATGGGAAAGTTCCATTATGTTCTCGTGGTACTTTAGAGGGACCACGATTTGGTCAGCGCTTGCGCCTTTCTTGCCCCGAAAGTCGCGGTACAAAACGCCATTTCTTTCATGGAACGAGCCACTACCTGCACCTTGCTTAGCGACGCTTTGACGGCATTTTGTCAAGGTTAAATCCGTTTTCTGTTCTTCGATCAACGTGGCTTTGTCGACGGTAGATAACGCCTGAAAATCGCAACTCGTGGGTGGAATGAAACACGGTGCCTGTTCGCCTTCCTCGTGGGCGGATTCATGCGTGTCTGAGCTTGCCTCATCGCCATTATCTGATTGACCCCGTTTTTGATCCTCGGCACTGACAACGCGTGACGACGGCTCTTGGTGAGCGGCAGTTTCTTTCGCCATCGACCTCGTGATAACCATTACAGGGTTCATATCAAGTGTTACGCCTGCATTCAGCAATTCGTTTGCCGTTCTGTTTGATAGCAAATATGGACACTGAGGCATTACGTTATCCGAGACAGCTGCTTCGGTCTTAATTTCACCGAACGCCCCTTTCAAGTTACGTTTGCTACTGGCAAGCTCAGGGTGCCTTCTTCCAAGGCTTGCCTTAAGCACACGTAATCACCTGTGAAGTCACCAGAATTTACTAGGGAAGAGTGCACCACTTCATACGTTGCACCTGTGTCGCGCAAGACCTTACATTCTCGGCCGTTAACTTCCATGTCATGTAGGTAAGGTTGCAGCAAATCTTCGCCCTGCCCCATAACGAACTGTATCGGCTATACCTTTGGAACGCGACACCCCGCAGCTACGTGTCCTGGTTTCTGGCATTTGAAGCACACGATAGGCTTCCGCGCCTCAAAAGATTGGTTTAACTGTGAATCCAAAGATTCCTGCTTTGTGGTATTGTTATCTTTCTTCTCAGGTTTTCTAAATTACTTCTGCTCTGCTGTAGAGCCTCGTGCGCCTCGCATGTTTCTTTCTGCGTCAAAAGAACGGCGTTTTGCGCAGTAGTCATCTGCATACTCTGCTGCCTTGCGGGCCGTCCTCACATCTGGCTTATCGAGAATCCATTCCCTCAGTTTTTCAGGAAGCGTCGAGCAAAATTGCTCTAGGCAGATTTCCTCAAACATTTTTGCCTTGTCCTCGAACGGGTCAGCACCTTTTAGCCAATTTTCTTGGAAGCTTGCTAGCCTGTACGCGAACTCCAAGTAGCTTTCGTTCGGCTTCTTAACCGATTTCCTAAACTTAAGCCGGAAAGCTTCAGGCGACAACTTGTACTTTGCTTTAACAAGGCCCTTTTTACGTCCTGGTAACATTCCGCTTCTTCGGCATTTAACCTAGCTAGAATTTCTGCGGCTTCCGCCGGCAACAAACTCAGAAGTCTTTGAGGCCAGGACGTCAGCTCAAAGCCCATTCTTGTGCAAGTGCGCTCAAAGTTTGTCAAAAAGAGCCCCAATTCACTACCAATAAGAAAAGGCTGAAGAAAACCTCTCATGTCATAATTGACGGCTCTCGGCTCTGCCTCAGTGGTCAGAGACCGCTTTAGCTGCTCCAATTGGCATTGTTTTAGTTCCTCCTCTCTTTCTCTCACTTTGCGTTTCCTCTGCACTTCATCAACTGCTTCAGCAATTTCGTCGGCACTCGCCCCACAGGCTCAAATTTTGCCCACAATTTCGGGTTTCCGAATAGCTTTGCTAAGCTCTAAGCCGAGCTCGTCTGCTACGGCCAACAAATCTACCTTTAGCAAGCTATTCAAATCCATGTTCACTACCGTAACTGTGACGAAAGTCCTCTAAGCCGCCTTTCCTATTTCCCTGACTGGAAATTATAACACTCGGCGTACCAGAGTACAAAGCCAAAGCCTCACCGACTGCTGCCGCAGCGCTCCCGGGGGTCCGCCATCCCACCGCTGCCACCAGCTGATACGTTTGGCCGAGTTCGGTTCCAAGCCGGGAGAAGAAGACGCCGGGAGAAGGAAGAACGTAGTTTTAATGCGGCATGCTTGCCGAAAGAAGGTGTACAAAAGAAGCCGCCAACGGCGTGATCCGCAGTCCTTTATAAAGGAACGCCGTGATCAAAGGGCGAGGGAAAACATCAGCGCACATGCGCGAAACAGATTATCGTCCGGAACAGATGAGCCAGACTTGGGCGCCGGCTGATAAGCGGTGCGCAACGCAACAGTGGACTCGGTCGAAGTAGAAAGTGGGCAAGCAGTCTAGAACTGCTTGCTTCAACGCAAAGGTAGGCAGGTCAGTCTTCTTTCTTATTCCTGGAATGGAAAGGCGCACGTCAGGTTGTTTTAAACACCACAACGGTGACGGGGAACGTGCTGAGTGTGTGAAGCCCGATAGTAGGGAGGTATGATGAATGCTAATGCCGACCACGCTTGAGAATGACCCCTGTGGTCGTCGTTCTGGCAGGTGGGCAAGAGAGCTTGATTACATCCGGTAAAAGTGGCAAATATGGACCCTAAGTGTGTCGGTGGTGATGCAAGTCGTGTTTGGACCTTGATCCTTGAGCCTTGATAACTGTTAAAGCCTTGATAAACTGCCTAATAACTGTCAGAGCCTTGATAAAGAGCCTTGATAACTGTTCCTGCTGTTGGGAAGCTCCGGGTAAGGCCGAGGCAAACTCGTAATGCCCGTGCTTGCACGCTCTGAAATACTCTAAGATTTGAGTTGCATGTTTTAGCAAGCGCAGGAGAGCTATACCGTAGGGATCCGATAAAAAGTGCTCTGTACAGCTGTAACATGGAGCCCACTGATGATCCCCATGCTTTACCGGCAATGCATTTACAGAGGTACGTGGTTAGGGTGGTACGGAGGCTTTGGATGTTCGTGAACGGCGTCAGTGACGTGATCTTCGCCGCCTAAAAGATGCTGCCGCTACTCGGTGAGATGAGTGGTCTCTAACCATTTTCGTCAAAATTTCCATTTCCAGTGGCCATCTAGGCGGCCCCAGGCCCGGGCCTCCCAATCGCCGGATTTAAAATAAAGTTATGTCACTCACTTTCGAATCAAAGGGCATTTCTTACAGAACGAATCGTGAGGGCCGCTGCAGTTTGTGCACTTCAGCCAGTAGCGCACCCGGGATCTCTGCCAGGGGGGTTTAAATTGTTGTGAGGGGGGGTGCAGCAAGCACACCCCCCCCCCCCTTGATTTAGAAAGAGGAATCCGACAGCAAATAAAATGCCTAATAATTATAATAATGACACCAAGGATGATGATGTTTATTGCGTCAGTGTTTTACTCAAAATAATTTAATAGTGAATGAATAAATACAAGACAGCGATAGAGTGTTTGTGGTAATCGGGAACATTCGACCTCAAGCCACCCCCTGAATTTTAATGACCATGTGAACAGAGCGCTGAAGGTACACGTTGGACTGGTGGGGCTGGACGCGTTGGGGGGGGGGGGGGGAAAACACCCGAACACCCCCCCCCCTCCCCCGTCGGTGCGCCACTGACTTCCGCACAGTGGCCTCGCACGTGTCAGTGATATGGGGACCCGTGCATCGAGTACCCACGCTAGTGTTTTTGCACACATTACTCAGATGTCCTAACTTCATGCACTTCCAGCACAGCAGTGGTTTTGGTAGAGAGGGACGAACTGCGTGTCGGAAGTGGTCCACTTTTACATGTGTTGGGAGACTTTCGCTCTTAAAAAGTTATCTTTAAACACTGTGACGTGCCGAAATGCAACGCCTGTGCGATGATGTTGTTTTCTGTAGCTGGCTTGATTATGATCCACAGATCGGCGTTGGCAATGGTCTAGTCAACATCGTAAATTACGACAGTAATGACTTCCTTGCTCAGCGGAATATGAGGGCGGACTTGCTTCCCGTCAAGTTCCGTAACTTTGCGCAAAGGATCTAACGCAGCCGCATCTTCAACGTCAATCTCTAGGACATTCTTGCGGGTGTTTACTCTGATGTCTTTGATTTCATTCGGAACCTGCGCCTCTAGAGGTGAAGACACGGCTTGCCTGTTAAGGTGTCTCTGGTTGTCCGTGGCGTGAACTGGCGCGAAAAGGAGGGTGAGTAACTCGGTATTCCGCGAAGATCTCATGGTGGACGCACCATGATGTGCTACGATGATACGATACGATACGATGATGTGCTGAGAAACCTTCTCTTTGCTTTACGGATCCGCACCAGCTAGAAGGTGCCGTCACAAAATTCTTCACGGCTGACACAGTACTTCATGGTGTCGTCGCTGTCAGTGTCACTCTCGGTGCCGTTGCGCTTCCTGGAGGCAGCCGCCGCGGGCACTGCTTAGTCCGGCGGACGCGCGTGAGGCTCCATCTCCATCCCAACTGAGCAGGAAATAACAGTTCACCGGCAAAGTCCAAGAACATTCACGAAAAAGGTAGAGTTGGAAGACTCGGCGTTCTGCCTGAAAAGCACTTCGCCTTCCTCCACCGACGAAGAGAATCTCGACGTCCCCGCCTACCTCCAGCGCACCGAAGAAGCCCGAGAGCTCGCCCGCCTGTGCATCAAGAACCAGCAGAGGATCGACAGCCGACACTACAATCTTCGACGACGCCACGTCGAGTACCAGCCCGGCGATCTTATTTGGGTTTGGATCGAAATACGCCGACGAGGACTTAGCGAGAAACTTTTGCGACGCTATTTCGGACCCTACAAGATCATCGCACGTATTGGCGCACTGTACTATGAGATCGTGCCAGACGGCTTTTCGCAATCACAGTGGCGCCGCTCACGGCCTCAAGCAGTCCCCGTTCTGCGCACGCCTTAAAGGCCTTCTACCAGCGCTAACCAACTCTGAGACTTTGTTTCTTTGGTTGTTTGTTATTTTATTCATAGCATGTACTTTAGTTTCTTGCGGTCCTATTTGTAGCATCGGGGCGATGTTTTTTAAGAGGGCCAGCATTGACACAAGTACTTATTTACTATTTTCTCGGGGACTGCATTTCCTGCGCTAACAACTTGAAGTTATCGCTCAGCGCAAGACGCGCCTCCATGATTGCAACTTACAGGAATGTTATCGATGGTTCTATGCGTTGTCTGTTGTCACCGCAGCTTGTGTAATCTGATGGTATGCGCAACACGATTTGCGTAGTACTTTCTGGAAGACACGCGGGCACCAGCGATACTCTGGAAACTTCGATGATTCATGTATAAAAGCCTACGCGCTTGACCGGCAGATGAAATTTTCGACGATTGCCAACTGTGTTCGCCGCTTTTGTTCTGCTTTGAATATAGCCTGTTTTTATCATGCCATCACTACCAAGTGACGGCATAATAGACTGACTTGTTGCGGCAGCTGTAGTGATCAGCTTTCTTTCTGCACCGACAGTATGGTATGGCCGACTGTATACTTGTCGCTTCAACTATAGTGACCTGCTTTTGTTCTTTCGGCTTTCTTCTTTTATTTTTATTAAGACAAGCCGAGAGCGAAGGGCCAGTCAAAAGCATAGCGGAACGAGATGCTATTAACCTTGCCAGAACAAATGGTCACGCGCAGAGCTTATATTTTCATCGCCTACTGTTTTTTCACATTTAGAAAAGTGAAACCTGCCAAGTTGACCAAGTATGGCCAAATTGACCTCCTACAATACCGCCAGCAGTGCTAATGCAGCGCCTAAACATGTCCCGCTCGGTGTTCCCAGCATTTATTTGGTAGTTTGACTGCAGAAGAAAATAGCGGCAATACCACCTAAATGAAACTAAAGTTCTCGGAATTCAAAATAGAATTTGCAGGCATGATCACGTAACGTAGCTTGCTACATTTATCTTCATGTGCCCATATAAATTAGAGCGCAGTGGCCTGAGCAACATGAAAGTGTTTTCATAGGAAAACCATCTCCGTCTAAGCCGACGCCACTACCTCACGCCGATGGCATTCGCATGGAACTTTGATGATGAGACAAACCACGGTGCAAGATCTTGCTCGTTAAGGACTTTCGATCATGTAATATGGAAGTTAGTGACAAAGGTAAGTAATACAGAAACGTGCAGAAAAGGCACATGTTCACTTATCGGAGCATACGTCATCGTTTGTCTTTGTTGAGTGCGCCTGAAAATGCGATTGCAACCTTACTGAAAGAAATAGGTTATGTCTAGATGCAGGTGATTAGAAGGTATCGCTTTCCTTTATTGGTACTTATGGCCTCGCATTCGTCTTCAGTACGTCATAACAACTTGACCGCAAGTGCCCTAAGCTTCGCAGCCGGCGCCACAAAATATGAAAAATCGCGACAACTCACTTTCAGCTCCTCGTTTTATGCTTGCGGTTTCAATAAGCAATGTCACGTTGTTTGTTTTCGCCCTATGACAACGTGTCATAACAAGGTTATATGAAGCATGTGACCTCCACAGAAGCGTCGAGCTTGATTTGTAGGTAAAGTATAGATGTTCCACAGAGCCTTTTTAATAAAGAAACCGTCGTAAGTTTTGTACCGCTGAGCTCCACTACGAATAAGCACAGAAAAATGAATAGCTACGACACCCGAGAAAATGTTATTTCAGCTTAGTTATTTCACTGTATTCGACCTGTGATGACGCCACTATCGCTTGCCACAAGTCGCAGAAATATGGTTTCGCAAAGATTTCTAGTTCCTTACTTTTCCTTCACATTGCATTTTCACATTTTCACAATGGGGAGGGGGGGGGGAAGGGCGCTAATTTAGAAATTTGAAAAGAGCGAATTTCCAATCGAAGCATACCTGAAGCAAACACTATCATCGATGCGCTGAAATAATTGAACAGTTCCGTTTCAAGAGCAGTTCATCTCCAGTAAGTTCACGTTTGATCGACCTAATGAGGAATGCCTCGGTTCTCCACGTTATACTCGCTCGCTCATTGCCCAATAACGTCATCGATTCTGGCAGCCTCGTAAGCCGTCATGTAGCATTTCGCCAGTGGCTCCCTCTTCCCACCCACGTGTCAAGTATGCTTCTGTAGACAAAGCTAGAGGGCGTAGAAGTGCGCAGTTGCACACCTCCTCCATCCTGTTCCTTCGCATTGTCGTTGCCTGCGATATCACAGGAAAGGATATCGCATTTTTTTTTGCAATTAAGTAGCGCGTTTAGGCTGGTAATGCAGAAGTTTAAAATTAAATTACGTGGTTTTAGGTGCCAGAACTATGATCTGATTATAAGGTGCGTTGTTAATGGGAGAGTACGAGTTAACTTCTAGTCTCTGTGGTTCGTTAACGCATACACCCAGTGCGTGGTTCGCGAGCATTTTTACATTCTGTCGCCATCGGAATGTGGCCTCAGTGGCCGGGATCCAACATAAATATGCGACGTCGGGCTCAGGAACCTAATGCCATAGTAACTGAGCCACCGCGGAGGGTCATGTAGAAATTTAGCTTGTGTCCTTGCATCATGAGGATTCATGTGCGGCAAAAAAATGTCATCCCTCAGACGGGCTATTAATTTATTTAAAATTTCGTAAATGGAAAAACGATTGCTGAAGTTGCCCTAGCGCAACTATTGACAGCATGCTTGTCTATACAGCATGATCAACAGAATCTCGTAGAAAATTGGTTTGCACTTGTGTGAATTAACGCATCTGCCATTTATAAACATACGTCGGCCTCCAGTGCAAAGTTCCTGTTTTCAATTATGCTATGCAGTAGCAATTATTGGATTAACAATTGGAAAATGCTTACGCTTCGCGTTTCAGAGTGGAACCCGGTACCATTCTAAGATCCCCGACTGCTTCTCAGGCTTCCCAGCAACTGCCGCTTATGCAGCCGTAATGTTTATCGGGAAACGCTGGCGCGAAAGGCTATGCACGAAGGCGAGCTTTCATTATAAACGTGGCCCCTTGCGTGGGGAGGTAGTGTGTAGCCGCGCAATAAAAAACACAACATAATATTAAAGTTTGTGTTATTGTTTCGCACTTTTAATATTTAAGTCTGGGAAGATTTAAAATAAAATGTTTGCGCTGTCGGTGTTTTGTTTCGTGACATTTGTTTGTGGGCTGTCATTCTCAGAATTTCGAGGAATAACTTTGTCAAGAATGTAAGACAAGGTATGAGCGGCTTTAGGGATAGAATGCTGTGGCAATATAACCCGTATATACCCAATGTCATGTAGCAAGGCCAGGCGATTACATATACCTAAATGTATACGGTAATTTCTAGGCACGCGACGCCGGTGCCGACATTAACACCGGACTTTTTGCCAACGCCTTAACGCCATCGGGGTAAAACAAAAATGCCCCGAAAATGCACATCGCAGTTTCTTTCGACATCGGCTAGGGAGCGCATCTTGAATCAGTAGAATTCACATCCACGAAAGAAGCATCATGGAAATGCCTGACAGCGTAGGATGCGCCAAAATTAGAATATTATTTGAATCCAAAACAAGACAGAAGTGAGAAAAAAATCTTTAGCGTAGAAGAATGAAGACACGGGGACATAGTAGAAAGTACACATGGGCGCATCTTATCCTTCTTCCCATTCTCGCTTTTTCCTGCGCTAATATTTTTGCTAACACGTATTCCCAATCCGCCCCTCAGAGGAAGCATTCACTTTCTTGATACATCCCAGTCATCTTCCTCATGCGTCATTGACCCGCTTTGCCACCTTAATTTTTCTCCGAATACCTGAAGCCAGAAATAATTTAGCAATCCACAACAGTTCTTTTCATATTTATGATTACGATTATGGAATTCATTGCCTGAGTGTGTAAAGGAAGATTCCATTAACTCATTTAAAACGAACTTGCGTTCATATTTTAAAGAGGTTTTATCACTTTTTATTTTATATTGTTTTTATGCTATCCACAGCGTATTGTTGAATGCGGTAATATTATATTCATTCTATAGGTTGTTCTCGTTGTACGATTTTGTAGCTCTGTAGCTTTTTTTGAATAACTTGAATGTTGTTCATCATATACTTATTTTATGATTTTTATGATATGATGAGAGGTCAACAAGACCTCTCGCACTCAGTCTTGTACTTATGGTACCACATTCCGTATTTGTGTCTTTTTCTTTCTAATATAATTTTCCACATTTAAAAGGTAATTCATTTTAAAAATTGAAGTGATCAGCACTGGTCAACGAAAGGACATCTGTGTGGCCAAGTTTTGACATCACTTATCCTGACGAAGTACAATTACCCACTGAACCAGTGGCTCCAGAGGCATTGCGTGTTCGACCTACGTGGATCAGTATATTACGGAGAGGAGAATAAAGCTCAAAATACATGTAGTTCTAAGTCGCCAACAAGAGCGATGTGCTATTCGATTTACGATGTCTGCCACGAAACAAGTTGTCAACGTCAGTCCTGGGGCTTCAAGATTGATGAAAATAGTGACGCTGCATCAACTGCCCTTGAATCCCAAGTTATATTGCGTGATTTCACTGCAGATTTACAAGCCCTCGCACGATATTCTGATACTTTTGTGAAAACTCATTCAACCTTAATGCAGTTTTGCAACTCTGCAAATCAGGAAAAGCTTCATTGCTATGTGTCCACGCGCCCTCTGTCATCGACAAAAATGTGGAAAATTTATTTCCTAGGCTCGAACGCGACGACGCCGTATAAGCAAGAAGAATATCTTGTTTATCGAACCCACTTCTTATTTTATTTGCGTCATCGCATATTTTGTAGGCTCGTTACCAAACAGGTTCCTCCGCTCGCCGAAGTCTGCCACCCGATTTCACAAATGTACTGTTTAGCTTCGGTGGTTGAGCATATAAGACTACGGATTCTCATGGTGCGCTCGACTCTTCTCTTTCGTAATACTGCATCTCAGCTCGTGGGATTTATTCATGCCCCGTTCACCAGATAATATTCCATGGAGCGAAGTTATTGACCCCGCTGTTCCCCTTCCCACCACCGACATATACTCGCTCTCTTGCCAATCATGGTTCTACCGATGCAAGTGAATGTGAGTTTCTGCTGAGCTGTATAAACAACATGCGCAGTGCGTAGACGCTGAAGCTAGTCATATAATCTTAAGCTCCTCTAGCCCATGCAATTAGAGCTCAACATCACTGCCATGACCTCTGCTATTCAACTTTACGTTAAGACTCCTAGGTTTCGAGAATAAACAGTAGATATTTTCTTTATCATATCCTACACTTCATTCGGTTATTTTTTTTAGTTCTGGCATATATAAAAGGTAAAGTGACGCATGAAGAAGAGGTAGTCCCAGAAAGGCAGGTATTTTGACTAGAAAAAATTACAATAATTTTTTTTTGGGGGGGGGGGAGAGGTTAGACGTCCTCACGAATAAGCAAGCGTCCCGCACCGAGATCTACACAAAAGAGATGCTGCACGAAATAATGCAATCATGGTCTAGCCAAGCTAGATAAGATCATCGTGATACATTCAAATTTTATGAGGTCTAGAACGCAATGCTAAGCGCATAAAGTACCCGTACCACGGAAGCGACCGCAGTACTAAAAAATCAGAGGCAATGCACAGGTTCTCTGCTACGAAGCAACGCAGAGGTGAAAAAATAAAACTGCACAGGTTTGCAGTTCTAGCGGTTTCTGGCGGGAAGAGCGCCAAATCGATCGCGGCGTAATTTATGAACAGCGATATAGACGTGCTTTGATCAACACAAACCTTCTATTCATACGTGCCAGCGCTCAACCTCACCACATCCCTTTGAT
The DNA here is from genome assembly GCF_013339745.2 of Dermacentor silvarum. Taxonomy (NCBI): domain Eukaryota; kingdom Metazoa; phylum Arthropoda; class Arachnida; order Ixodida; family Ixodidae; genus Dermacentor; species Dermacentor silvarum. The sequence continues at coordinate 166,172,872 of NC_051154.1, forward strand.
CTTTTATCTGTTTTGTTCTCACCTGCAACTATACTTGTAATGATATAACCAATGCATTAAAATACAGACCAGTTTATCCCCCATGAAAACAGTTTCTACGCAAGTCTCTTCCTTATGCTGTCATGTATCCACAATTCAAAATTAATTCAGGGTTTTAAGGGCGAAGAGCATGATTTAATTATGAGGAACGCCGTAACGGGGGAGTCCATAATAATGGTGACCACCTGGGGTTCTTTAACGTGCGCCCAATGCATGTTACACAGGCGCTTTTGCATTTCGCCCTGCATGGAAATGCGGTCGCCGCGGCGCCATAAAGCAACGGCAAAGCCACTACGCAACCACGGCGCGTATGAATTCATAATCAGAAGTTCCTAAAGTAAAAACGAAATGGACGAGAAGCGATGCTCCACTTTGTTCGAAGTGCAAACTGATAAATGGTAAATCGTGCTTTGATGAAAGTGTGTGTACGTTCTGGTCTGAATACATATTTTTAGATGACTCTCACGCAACACTTCAAGCGACGTGGGGAAGCGATAGGACGGTTCATTTGGCGAAAACGTCAGGCTTGCAGTGAAAATGCGCTTTTTTAATGCGAACCATTTCTTGGCGAACATTTGCTTCTTTGAAAGTATCTATCTATCTAGCCGCCTACGTCTTTGTGCTCTCATGGTCGTCTCGTTAACCTTGTATGTACCAAAATTGCCATACTATGACAAGAGTATATGACGAACATAAATGATATATCATGACATGAATGTCCTGGCATGCGTGTCATGTAGGTCATGAAACAGCCGCCTAGATCTTGGAGCTCTCATGGTCCTTTCGTTAACTTGGTAGGTACCGTAATTAGCATAGTATGACAGGAGTGTATGACGAACAGAATTGATAGGTCATGACATAAATGTCATGACATGCGTGTCATGTAGGGCATGACAATGACCCAGCAAAAATCATTAACACTCAAAAACCACTGAAAAGGGTTCCGGCGTGGGTACTAAGCGAAGGAAACACTGAAGGATGCCGTTAGAAGTCATAGTCATGAGCATGACTCAGCAACAATGACAATGACTCAGCGAAAAAAAATATTAACGCCCAAAAACCAGTGAAATGGGTTCTGACGTGGCTACTAAGTGCAGGAAACACTAAAGGATGTTGGTAGAAATCATAGTCATGAGCATGACTATGATTTCTTGTCCTTGTCATTTATGCGCATAAATGACAAGGACACAACGAAAAAGATTAACACTCAAATACCACTGAAATGGGGTCGGAAGTGGGTACTAAGTGAAAGAAACACTAAAGGATTGTGGTAGAACTCATAATCGTAGCCATGACTCAGCAAGAATGAGAACGACTCAATGAAAAGAGATTAACACTCAAAAACCAATGGAATGGGTTTGGATGTCATACTAAGTGAAGGAAAAGGCTAAAGGTTGATGGTAGAAAATAATAACGATAACCATGACTATGGCTTTCGCCTTAACGTCTCTTAGGTGTAGCTAAAAGGATTCCTGAGGACTCATGGCATGAAGGTCATGACATGCGTGTCATGTCGATCATGAAACAGCCGCCTGTGTTTTGGTGCTCTCATGGCTGTTTCGATAACTTGGTAGGCTCCCCGCACACTGCCTCGCATAACATCGATTCCCACAGGGCGTGGGATCTGCCGGCTTTTTCATTCTTGTTGTTTACCGGCTACGGCTTCACCTGACATGACTCACATTCACAGTATTGGCCCTTTTCGCGGCGCTCCCGTGGGCGCTGCCATGTTTGATCACGTGGTGACGCGTCCATTGCTTGCCTCAGCCGCCTCCGTTGCCTCCGCGTTTACAATGCAAGCACGTGACGCCGGTGCGGCGCAGCAAACTTCCGTTTCGACGCATATCGTAGACGGTGACTGTGTGCACGACACGAAGCTTTGGCCACAGCTTTAGAGGACATGTAAGTGCTTTTAGAGCTCATTACGCCTTTCCCAAAGGGCGCGAGCAGCGTATACGGTGCTTGTACTAAAAGCGAGGCTAGAAATGTATTCCAAGCTGTCCAAACTTTCCGCTTATGAATTAAATCGGGATCAGTATACTCTGCATTCTTTATTGGGCAAACATTTTGAACCAGCGACTTGTCATATTTCTGACTCGGTAAAGTTCCTCGGTGCGGCCACTATCTGATTGTTTATTTTCAGCGTAATCATTCGCGGGTGTGCTCTAATGCGATAAATTTGTTCTTGCTGCGCACAAAGGCTTCGAATTTAAATGTTCTTTACTTTGCGGTAGCTCGTAGCAAAGACGTATTATCGCTAGTCCCTCGCTCACTCTGTGGACCGTCACGAAACATTCCGCTTCCAACATTCGTGTCTTGTCGGTGCAGTCGCCACAACTCATGCTTCGGCACTTTGATTCAAGTGTGCGCCTGTTCACTCACACGTTGGCGATAGGGTGGGCGTAAGTTTTCGTGTGAGTAGGGGTGGATGTGTGTAGATCACGTGCGGGAAACTTACTATGCGAGTAAGTGGCACTACTTCATTTTTCATTCTGTAACGAGCGGTACTCACTCCCAAATGACGGCATTCCGGAGTTGAAGTCCTTTCATTGGAGGTTAGTTATACAGCGCAGGCGGATGACTTATATTTTTTATCCTTGAGGAAAGCCATGCATCGCGAAGGGCGGCAACAGAGGCAGTCCTTATGTAGCAGTGACGACACAGGTTGATTCCATTAAATAATATGTGAATCACTATTTTTGCAGCCAACTACCGCACACGTCTTCCCTTTATCGTTACGCATCTTGCAGTATGAATTGGGCACAGTGCATTAGCACACCCAGTTGCATTTTCGACAGCTGATCGCAGAGTAGCAGGGCTGAGGCAACGTATGGCGCGTGGCCTCAGAGCCTCTTCTAGAGCAAACCCTCGTTCCTCTAGAGCAAACTGCTCCGCGAAAAGGGTCAATACTTTTGACTCCCATGATGATGATTTATTGGCATCCCCTTTGAAACAGGGTGGTGACAAATAGTCACCTAACGTGCTTGAGTTACTTGAGGTATATTATACATTACTTGTATGTTATACAGGCTTTTCATTCTAGCATTTTAGAGCACAGATCTTTGGCGCCCGTTCCTGCGGCCAGCGTCGGCGTTGTCCCTCGTAACCAAGCGAACGAGCGCAGCGAAGGATGAAATCGAACGCGGAGCGGGAGATGAAAGACGGCGATAGAGAAGAGAGTGTGAGGAGCAAAGCGGTTGAGGAGGGTATGACGAAAGCGCGACAAAGAAAAGCACTGCTCCGTCGCGACTGCTGTACTTTTCTTTTAAATGCGAAGCATTTCTTGCCGGCGGCTCTGTCTGTTGTCCCGCGTCCCACACCCCCACTGCGCATGCGCGTCCCCTCCCGCTCTCTCTTCTCTCCTACGCTCTCCCCCTTGCTATACTCTAGGAATCCGGAGCGGCGCGATCGACAGGTGGTGCGACAGCTGCATACTCCGCTGGGGGCGCCACGGTAGTTCCGCCATATGAAAATGGCGGAGCGCGCGCCTCATTCTCTCTCCTGTGCAGCGCCGCGATGAGCGCTCGGGCTGCTGCCGCGAAACGATCTCCCGCTCAAGCTAACCATCTCCCCGCTGCTTCGCATCCACTCATGGGGCCGTATTCTGAAACATTCTACTTCGGCGAAATTTCTTTTTCGCTTTCAGGCGCGCGATGATTGGCTGTTTTAGCAAAATTGGATGAGCTGATCAAACGGTTGATCCCGACTTCATTCAATTTTGCTCAACCAGCGAATCAGCGCGCGCCTGAAAGCGAAAAAAGAAATTTCGCCGAAGTGGAACGTTTCAGAATACCGCCCATGGTTCTCTTTAGCGGGAGATGGAGTAATTTTTCCATTTTTTTTTTGACGTGAAGGTGACACGATGGAGCGTTTGGCGGCTGTGTGAATGAGGCCAGACTTCGGCGATGCTCCCGCCGCCTCCGCTCTGTAGCGCTTGCCGCTAGCAGACGACAGGGCGCGGAAGGACACATTTAAGATGTGTTCGCGCTCCTGATTGGTCAAAGAGGCCTGTACCACAGAGAATGCCTGTACCGGCCTGCCGCGTGCATCAAAAACGGTGTGATCCGCCGCGGCGCCACACGCCGGGGTCTGTTGTCTGGCATCGACATAGCAAATGCGTCAGGAACGCGCTTGGGACGCCGTCGCGCGTGCAAGCCGAAAAGTTCCATCCCCCTCAGCTAGCGCCGTTCTTCAAAGCCAAGCGGCCGACAATGCAACTACTGCCGTCACGTTCGCTCCTAGGGAGCGGAGCCTACATGCAACGCCGTTTAAAACGGCGTTGCATGTAAGCTCCCTAGTTCGCTCCAATAGCAGCGCGCCCGACGTGGCAGGCCGCACCTTTTTTTTTTTTTTGTAGCGTTAGCTACACTGGCCTAGCCAAGCCCGTTTCGCGCAGGCACATCAAGAGCCGTGCTGCGCAAGCGCAAGGATCAGTGATGTCACACGGCTTGCGCACCGGAGCCGGCACCTCTCGCGCACTCCGCCGCCGCCGCGCGCGACTCACCGCCACCGGTCTGCGCATTCCAGAGGAGTGACGTCGTAGCCGTGGTAGACGCACTGGCGCCGGCGCGCGCTCGCTGTGCAGTCGCCGTCTGACACTGCGCTGGAGCCGCTGCGCTTTTGACTGGCGTTTGCCAGTGTGGTATAGCCATGGAGAAGGAGAGCGCAAATGCTGCTCAACAGCGCAGAAGAACGGAGAAGCTTGACTCATCGGATCCCGAAGTAGTTGCCTGGCAATTAGCGGTTGAGCGTAGGAGACAACCAGGAAAGCTAAGAATAATCAGCTGAACCTTTGCTAACGCTACGTATATCCTGGCATAGCCGAGCTAAGCCACTGCAACTTCTTTTTATCCAGCGGCAGTGCCTGTAGCCCCCCCCCCCCCCCCCTAGTGCTGCACGGAACTACCACAATGGCAAATATGGCCCCGCGGTTACAATACACAAGGACGCACTCCATCACTGTCATTGGAACCAACTGAAATGACCGCGCCGCCTAATGGCTATATGGTATACAGCCCCCATATTTACTCTGGATGACTGTAGGCTTCTCGTCTGAACAGTGCTTGAACTTTCCTGTTAAACGTAGGGCATCTGAAGCATTAGAAGGGACCTCATCAGTGACGTGGGTCTTTTAATTTACAATTAAATCAGAATTGACTCCACTTTCTTAAAAGCACAAATGAAGCATTAGGAACAGACAAGTAGTTTCTTCACATGCAAAGGGCTCTTGAGAAAGTGGGAATGGAGGCTGTACAGCCTGTAAAAAAAATCACCGCCCCTTCCACTCCGTGAGGACGGTCGAACAGCGACGCTGTGTGTTAGTTACACGGAGTGTTACGAGTGTTACATGCGCATGTGTTGCACCTGATGCAATTGCGTAAACACGGGTAAGCACAGATCTACAACAGGAAGTTATAATATATTGAAACATTGCGAGGTGAGAAGAGGTAGCGACTTCCGACGCTACTCGACGCTTGTCCAGTTCTCTGGTATAAAAAAAATGTTGCAGTGGCTTAGCTCGGCTATGCCAGGATATACGTAGCGTTAGCAAAGGTTCAGCTGATTATTCTTAGCTTTCCTGGTTGTCTAGATTGTCAAGGATTAGCTTGATTGTCATGCTTACTGCAGCTCCAATGACACACACAAACGCCAGTCAGAAGCGCAGCGGCTCCAGCGCAGTGTCAGACGGCGACTGCACAGCGAGCGCGCGCCGGCGCCAGTGCGTCTACCACGGCTACGACGTCACTCCTCTGGAATGCGCAGACCGGCGCCGGTGAGCCGCGCGCGGCGGCGGTGGAGTGCGCGAGAGGTGCCGGCTCCGGTGCGCAAGCCGTGTGACATCACTGATCCTTGCGCATGCGCAGCACGGCTCTTGATGTGCCGCGCGAAACGGGCTTGGCTAGGCCAGTGTAGCTAACGCTACAAAACTGCTGAGCCGCCACCAGAGGCATCGGCTGCAGTCTAGGGTGCCTCGATGCCCAGCAGCGCCGTCCAGGGTGGAGACAACCACGCTGGCGCCGCCATATTGAGTCAAACGAGCTGAGACTCAGCTACGCTTACGTTCATAAATAGTCTTACTCGCGGCCTACTTCCAAGTGCTTTGCCTTGATGAGGATTTTTTTTCGGTTATGCATCTGCACATCTTTATAACGAATAGCCGTTAAATCGTCGAAGGTCGAAGACGTAAATGTATGGCGCCGGGAACATGCCCCAAGTTGCCTAATTCAATTTACATTTAACATGCCGTGTGTATGTTTGAAATACCCACTATTTTTTTGCGCTTCGATGCTTGGTATATAAGGTTTGCGACCCCCTGTGTGTGGAAGTTTTTCTTTTTCGCTGTTGTATTTTGGTTTACACGCCACGCCTCCTTTACCGTAGCCAGCCACTCGCGTACGGCGGTTAGTTTCCCTTGCGTTGCGCGTGCTCTTCGCGTTCGTTGCAATTATTTGACGATATCTACGCGCAATTTTGCTTTTTTTTGCCCACAAGACTGTGTGCTGACATGATTAAGCTGGTGTAAAAATAACTGCGATGTGAAAATAAGGTTTAGTTAGTGCTGTAGAGAAAAATGCAACGTAACTTGTCTGTGTCAATCTTGCGTAGAACACATAAGAAACCAAACGATGCACACAATGCATTTACTTAGTAATGTCTAGTACAGTCAATCATGAAACATGAAAAATTATATGTACTGTGTGGCGCCTGAAGGTTATGTTGAAAGACGAGATAAAAGAAAATCGCAAGGTAGGCTCGACACAAAATTCGGGATAGTGAGAATTTTTTTTTTTAATTTCTTGATTACATGGGGGGGGGGTTCAAGTGAGTACATCAACCTTATTACACACAATATAAATTGAAAACAAGAATGCAAACAAGAAAACGCAAACGCGGGTAATATTAATCAAGATATCCAGCCAGAATACATCAGCTACCATCGAATACGTCGCATCAGCCAAACACATCGATGGCGAGTACAGAACATTTTATAAATAACCATTAGAACACTGATAACTACATTGAAAAAATAAACAACACTGCATACATATCGCGTACAAAAACCGTAAATGAAACTAAGACAGTCAAATACAGATTAGCAATGTTTTTCACTTCGAAAATATAGTCCATGATGATGTAGGGCTGTTCACTTTAACAGACGGCGCCCATCCTGTCGATTTCCCTCGTACTGGTCCTCTTCAAAGTGTTTCTAAGTACAAGTAAAACAACAAAAGTGATTATTGATATGAAAAGTTGCCTTGTAAATACAGCGAACCCATTACAGTGCTTAAAAATAAATTTTTGCAGAAGTAATGCTGTGTTACCTCGCTTCACACGTTTCGAAGAAATGCACAGGCTACAACAGACACCATGCCAGAAAGCGCCGAAACATTTTGGTCCCATGATGCCCCTTAACTCTACTACACCTGGGCATACCGTGCCCAGGCATTTAAAGACCGTCACAGTACCCACGACGATCGGGAATGAGCACGAATGACCATCGGCTTACGAGCACCACGCTACAAGTATATTCGTCTAAAAAATCAGCTATATAACGTAACAACCTGAGATCCGCAAGATATCTGCTGAGAATAGAGAAAATCACAATGCTTCGCTTGCCACGTACACAACAGCCGCTCTCCCCAGAAGAAACACTGCGTTCTTTAGTCCCAAATAACTAGTAGCGAAAAAAGAAACTGAGGGAAAAAAAAGAAACAAGAGACACACGATGTGTGCTTCCCGTGAAAAAGTAAAATAGGTGGTTTACATGACGATTTGTAGCTAATGTAAGGCTATTTCGCGGCGAAGCATTTCCGTCAGTTCTTAAAATAAGGGTACTACTCGCATAGACTGCGCTGATCAGAACGGCAAAAGCCTATGCGACGCGCGTTCGCAAACCATAGGCTACTCAGCATCGCTGCAGTGCTTAGTTCGTGAGCGAAAGTAGGTACGTGAACGAGGGTCAGAGAATACTTTCTTATTTATGAAAAACACGATGCGATAGTCTAAACTTTCTTGACACTTACCTCACAAATGTAGGAGCTATCCGTTGCCTTTCAGTGATACCGCTTTACTTGGGCTTCCCATCTCTTCCTTCGCTCTGGGTCCCGGGGGAAGCGTAAACAACGAAGCCCTTTACGCGTCGATCCGGTGCACTTGGGAACACAACAGCCCATCATGTCGACTCGATGCACTTCACAAGCTTGTCACTCATGCGGCTGAACACTGTCCAGCAAGTAGAAGCGTCAGCGAAGCATTCGCGCGCACTGTGTCTCGAACTAAGCACCGGCACCAAGCACTCGCAACCGCTCGCTGTGACTCAAGATGGCGTCGCAGCGAGAAAGCGGCGGCGCGGGTGCGGTCAAAGGATGGCACCACCCTCAACGGCGGCGCTGGCATCAAGGCACCCGACTACAGTCACGGACACCGCGCGCGTTCGGCGCGAACGCGGGGAAACGCGGAGGGCGTCGGCAGCAGCACTGCGAGCTGTGCGTCATCCGAAAGGGCGCGCCGCACAGAAACACCTTCTCTTATCGCATCGCCTCCTCGCGCCCACACTCTTAATCTGGATCAACATAAGATCCACTTAGTAGCTGGAACTGTTTTGCAAAAAAGTTCCAGTTATATATTTGGAACCACGTTCCACATACTTTAAAAAGTATATGGAGCAGTGCACCACTTATTTTTACTTAATAATTGTGTGGATCGTCGTTCCACATAAGAGTATATGGAATACTGTTCCTAATAAAAGGGTTGTTTCAGTTACTGGAACGTTGATCCACATAAAATAGCGATGGCTATATCCGGTGCGCCGTTCCAGCTACTTTCATACCTGCTTTTTATATAAAACAGTGTTCTAATAAACAGTTAGGAAGCTGTCTATGGGTTCCCACTTCTGCAATATTTTTGCTTTCCCCTGTCAGTACAAATTGAGGTCATACGCCAAGCTGGCTTGGCATGTGGCCTGCAGTGATACCAACAATTGGAAAGTAGAAATTTTGCAGGAGTGTGGTCCTCAACAGTTCCCAACAGTTGCCTATTAGAGCACAGTTCTATATAAAAGTAGGTTGGAGGTACCTGGAATGGCACAGTGGAAACCTTGGCTTCACCTGCCCGATCCTGCTCTGGCCTTTAGCTGCATTTAAAAGAAACAAGGTACCTAAATTAAAACACCTATAAAACAAATTATTACAATGCTTTTCAACATGAGCAAACTTTGAGTGGCAGTATTGCGTGCACTGAAGACGTGTTCGTCTCAAATTTCATAGAAAATGACTGGTCAACAAGGAACAAATACCAAAAAGAGACAAGGTATTAAGTGGCATTCACGTGTATGCCCCTATATTAAAAAAAGAGGGCAATACAAATGGCCCGAGACTCAAGTGCACCACATTCAAATAAACTTGAACATCGGCTATGGAAAAAAGGAAAATTAAACAAGGCTATAAAATATGCTGGCTTATCACCGGGAATAAGGTAACTCAAATGCGCAAGTACCCATATGACATTCACCGAGTTTACGCATCACCGTTCCAAAAGAATTAAGTACTCTAACAATTACACGAAAAAGGCATAAAACAATGGGCTTACAGAGTTGAATCAAGACAATACCAATGAAGAATGTAGTGGATAAGTTAATAAAGGGAAAAGACAGTGCAAGCCAGAATAAACAATGAAACATTTCCACACGAAAACTTGCCAAAAGCATGTGACAAATATCGCAACAAAAACATGAACACTAGAAACAATACAGTTGGCAGATCACAGATGTACGTATAATACAAAGCTAATCGTGACCAAAACACTTTATAAGCCACTGAAAAAGCCTCCCACTCCAGGCAGGTTAATTGCCCCAGCATTGTGCAGTTTAGGATAACTCATCCCAAGCACAACCATAAAAGCTGGTGTATATGTTTATGCAATTTTATGCCATAAATATATCTGGAAGCCTGTTGCACATTTTAAAAACTCAACAAGGCAACAGCGAAATATAAAGATAAGAGACTCTGGAAAAGAAGTGAGAAATCTTTAAATAACCAAACAACTCAGCCTTGAAAAGTACAAGTGGGCCGGAATCCGCTCGACATTTATGACTCCAACCACGTTGCTGGTTCGCGTGTTTCCTTAAAGAAAAAAAAAAAAGACAGCATTGAAACCTACAGCCATCGCTTTGCCTTGGTGATAAAAACTCGTAAAAGAAGTCACGACTTCACAGTGTTGCAGCTGACATGCTGCTTCTACCTACCAAATATTTAGCACGTCACTATTAGGCCTAACCGCTTCAGGTTTTTCAACAGAGACTGTACCTTAAACGGCATCAAGTCACTGTCTGAATGGCTCACCCTTCACAACAACTGCCTGCACAAGTGCCAAAAACTGTCCAAAAGCTTAGGGGCATGACAGGTTTAAAATAAAATGTACAGTCAACAGGAGGATGACTGCCTTCTCAGGCGATGATGCAGGTGGTAACGCCACAATGTTTTCCTTGTAGGCAATTTTTATGTTGCCATTCTCTTTCAAAATGCATGGGCTTGGTGGAGACCAGTTGCCAAGTTCTTGTGCCTTTAAAGAAAAGAGAAGCAGCAAATTTTAACTGCACAATGGCTTTAAATTGTGGTGTTCGTGATGATACCATTTTTAATAATCTAATAATTTATTTCACTATGATTTCTTGCTTTGCTTTCTTTCAAACCTGCAAAAGATGCCAGTGTGCACAAAAATTCTATTCTGCATTGACGATTGCTTAGTGTGAATGGAATCGCTGCTTTATTTCTGGAAAAAGCATTACGCTTTTCTGGTTGAATGACCTGAACATGAACCGGCTTTTCCAGCCTTGAGGGATTGTTAGTTACCAAGCAAACAATATATTAATCTTTGCGCACTTCATACTTCATGCACTTTACCACCACAAATAAATGTCCTCTTTAAGCCACTATGTGCTTTCCTGTGCTGTTATGAAGCTTAACTTACAGGTAAAACATGATTGAAAAAGTACGATTTGAAATCCACCTTTCCATACTTTTTTTAGGTATTTTGTGTATGGAACTACAGCCCTGAAGTTTTTTTTATCAGTCCTTTTCCATTCAAGAGATCAGAAAGTGCCATCTTAGCATAGTAAAAACTGCAGCATCAGCCTTCTTTCGTAGAAAAAATTCTTCAAGTCCCATGAGACTTCCTTGGTCGAAAATCTTTCATTTTGCTTAGCTTGGCCTCCACACTGTGTCCCTAAACCTTATTTCTGCTTCAAAGGCAAGATAGTTTTGATTCCGCTATCAAAACATGTGCTCATTCCAGGCGACTCATTTGATAAAATCACCGCAACAATCCTTCAATCTGGTTTTCATTCCCACCACGAAAGAGAGCTTCGAGAATCCTATCTGATTCATAAATTTAAAGCGGTTACTTGTGGAATCAATGAAAGTGCTCGGCAAACTTTATTTTTTACCCGTTTAGTGTTTTCTCCGCGTTTTTACACCTTGCAAGTTCGTAGCCCCTTATCATTGCACAGTACACTTTTATCCCTATCACTTTTGAATTCTGTGATGTAAAAAAGGTGTGCGCCTGCATTTCCGGCTGTCATTCTTCTTTGACGTTTGACTGTGCGGCTGAAACGTCAGTAAAGTCGTGTTATTGTTTTTTTTTTCTTTTTTCTCTTTTTTTACTCCGTTCTCCTGTCCTTTGAATTATGTATATGTATATATATATATATACATATATATATATATGTGTACATGTATAGTTATACATATGAACATGCATTTCGTGACGGTTCTATAACACATATTATATGGCATGCTTATGTAGGGATATGCATATTTCCGCAGCATTAATTCGCAATTATATTGCTGTTTATTACTTAATCTTGCCATTAAATCTTTCATTTATTTTATATTTTATTTCATTTTTTTCACACACATAGAATTTGTATAAAATACGCCTGCCGACAAACACAAAGAATACAACGCGTGCAAAGAATTCAATGGATCGCAGTTCGTTCAACTCGGAGGTTAGTGGAGGTCACAGTGCAGGAGTCCTTTAAGCCGGGTGAGGGTGTATGACCGTCTTTGTGGTCAAATACTAACCTGGCAGCAGCGACCGTTCGCATCCCTTTTGTTAATATGTTTTTCACAATGCCACTGTATGTACACGCAGCTTTGTACCCCTTTATGGCACCACTGTACATGCCTGTCGCTTTTGATGTACCTTGACATGAGCCATCAGATGTGTCGACACTCACGACGCCACTAACTCCCGTCAGTCACGCCCGCATGCTTTTTGTTAATACGTTTTTAAATCCCACTCCATGCACGCCCAACTTTGTACCCCTGTATAGCACCACTGTACATGCCCGTCGTTTCTGATATACCTTGACATGAGCCATCAGATGTGTAGACACTCAGGACGCCACTAAATCCTGTCAGTGATGCCCGCATACTCTTTGTTAATACGTTTTCAATAATCCCACTCCATGCACGCCCAACTTTGTACCCCTGTATAGCACCACTGTACATGCCCATCGTTTTGATGATTTTGACATGAGTCATTGCACGTGTTGACATCTATGACGACACGAAATCTGTGCACACCTGTGGTCATGGGCTACTCACGATTTAGGAGCTGTTTTCACAGCCTTGTTGTATTCACTTTTTTTAATCATTCCACTCTGTGCACGCGCAGTTTTCCATTTACGTGTTCGTTGTATTCTTTTTGTAGCGTTAGCTAAACTGGCCTAGCCAAGCCCGTTTCGCGCGGCACATCAAGAGCCGTGCTGCGCATGCGCAAGGATCAGTGATGTCACACGGCTTTCGCACCGGAGCCACCGGAGCCGGCACCTCTCGCGCACTCCGCCGCCGCCGCGCGCGACTCACCACCGCCGGTCTGCGCATTCCAGAGGAGTGACGTTGTAGCCGTGGTAGACGCACTGGCGCCGGCGCGCGCTCGCTGTGCAGTGGCCGTCTGACACTGCGCTGGAGCCGCTGCGCTTCTGACTGGCGTTTGCCAGTTTGGTATAGCTACGGAGAAGGAGAGCGCAAATGCTGCTCAACAGCGCAGAAGAACGGAGAAGCTTGACTCATCGGATCCCGAAGTAGTTGCCTGGCAATTAGCGGTTGAGCGTAGGAGACAACCAGGCAAGCTAAGAATAATCAGCTGAACCTTTGCTAACGCTACGTATATCCTGGCATAGCCGAGCTACGCCACTGCAACTTTTTTTTACTTTGTATATATTTTTTTTTTCACTTTGTATTTTTTTCTTGTCTCTTTTCACCCTTACGGCAAAAAGGTATAAATTGAGCTCTGTATGCTTGTACACGCACTCTTGATGAAGGCCGGACCCCGGCGAAACGTCAATAAAGTCTTGTTATGTTTTTCCTACGTGCTTCTATTTTTTGAACTATATATATATATATATATATATATATTGTACGTAATACATAAAATATACGTAATACAGGTGTTAATGCATATTGTAAGGATATTAGCAGACCGCTCACCACGTTAATTTGTACTAAAGTTGTTTCGCGCTACTAGCCGTGAGCGCACGCTATAATCATACATAATTTCGTAGCCGAGGTGTCCAGAAAAGCGCGATGTCCACGAGCCCAGGCAGTTATGGGCTTCGTCCACACGGCAGAGCGGGCAGCGACAGACGCCAGACCTAGATTTCAAGTTATTGATGATTTTAGTCGCACCGAAGTAAAATGGAGGGACAAGCTTGCTGGTGAACATTCGTCATTGCAACGTAATCGCAAACTGAGACAAGCACAAGAAAGGGCAACGACACCAACGCTTTGGTGTACTGCGCGTCTGAAATTAGTGACAGCAAGACCAGATTCACAAAGGCCGTTTGAGCGCCGCAGATAACCTGAGATGAGTTTCCTGCAAGTTTTGCTTTTCGCTAAGATAGTATATCCTTTGCTTGCGACGTTTAATCTTTCTACGGCGTTGTTGAACAGGGATCTTATAATGTAACATGACATCTCTAAAAATCCTCCTTAGCAGTTTATAAATGTCAACTGCTGTAAGATAGCTTCACAGATACAGAGTAAGTTTCGGCAATTTTATATGCCATGTGTGTATGGGCAAAGGGCATCTCAGCCCAAAGAGCGCAAAATTTATAGGTGGTGCAATGCACACTTCACTGCAGCGCACCAGTTATGCGGAAGAAGACACAAACAAAAAATATAAAAGCGCACTGTCTAGAAATTTTACTAGAACCTAAGTGGCACGATATCTGGATCATACAACACCGCTTCCCCCCCCTTTACTGAGTTCCAGATAAGAACGATAAACATAAAGAAAACAGAACGAACGTTCCACATAAGATCCACTTATATCTCTCGTTCCACTTATTAACAGTTCGGATCCAGATAAAAATATGCGGATCGCCTTTTTAAGTGGAACTTATATGGAACCAGATTAAGAGTGGAGCGCGGCCTCTGATTGGTCGCTTCCTCCCCCAGCATGCCTCTTCTCTGCTATTGACGTGACCTGCCCTCCCACGGCACTGCTCTCATCCTCTCCTGGTCACGTGACCTGTGTGACGCCGGACAGATTCCGAAAGGTCGACTAAGAACAGCTGCGCCGTTAATATGGCTACCTAAGCGACGAAGCCTGCTCCACTACGCAAGTTCTCATGTTTTATATCTATACTATACCCGGAGGGGGGGGGGGGTGAAAATTCACCATACTTTTCCGGCAATTTTATGTTTATTTGGGAGCACTTAATGTTTTGAAATTTTCGAAAAGTATTTGAAAAACATTCGCATTTACAAATACTGATTAATACGACACTATTGGATTCGTTATTCGAAAGTTTCGAATATTCGCGCACCCCTCATTGTATTGCTTTTTGCTGGCGACTGTTTTTTACCGGACTGTCGCTATTATCAAATTATCGCTCAGCGCAAGACGAGCGTAGAGTGTCGATCCGAAGCTTCTCGAGTGTTGACGCCGATTCCATAGCAAAGAGCTTCGTCTAATCAGAGTGCGCGCGCGACGTGAATAATGTTGTACCGACGCTTTCTAGATGACAGGTCTATGCACTCTGCATTATGACGTCATGCCACTTGGACTAAAATTTCCATTGCCAAGCATGGCTTGACGAAAGCGGTGACGTCAAAATCACCACGGCTCACTCGGAAGCATCCCCATTAGGTTCTATGGCAGTCGGGCAAGGTAGCGTGACGTGATCGGGATCGAAGTGCGGTGACCTTGTGCTATGTAGTAAGCGTTGGTCGTACAGTCTCGAATGTATATGCGAGCACCAACGATAACTCTAGAATGCACGTTGATGGACTCAAGCTATCATTTCAGATAACAGATATTATGCTGCCGCTATCGCTGTGCTTTTTGGAGTATTGCTTGCTTTCCTGGGCACAAGTCTGCACAAGGGCACAAGGTTGCATCTGCATTTAACCCCTTCATTCTAGACAGTGTATGCCGAATTAAATAATCAGTAAACAAAAAAATGCATTGTTACAGCACGAACGGAACGCTTTTTGGATTCCTCCCCTGCTGCTATAGTGCATGCGTGTGCCGAAGGTATAGCAGCCAGTACGATGATTGTGCAGTGCACTTATTGTGCATGTTAATTCCTTCCACCGTGGAGAAAGTATGTCTTGATGGCTTCGCAATACATTATTTTTATTTCTTTTTTTCGATTATTTATTTATTTTGCTTACTTTATTTACGTTATGTTATTTATTTTATTTTTTCTCAATGCTAAAGCTTATTTTTCGTCGCCAAGTGTCCTATGGCAACAGTACCCTCATATTGCCTAATTTCAGCCGCTCTGTTGCTTTCAAAGCATACAATTCAGAACGGTAGTTTGTACAATTAAAATTCAATAATCCATCCATAGTGTCTCTAACTTGCTCGTCTAGATATGACTACACGCACACTGAAGTATCTTAATTTAGGTATTTAGGCACTGAAAATTACGCAGTAATGTCAATTAACCTTTTCTCGCCTTCCTTTTATGCAGCCGAGCTATCACTGCCACCACTAGCCATCAGGCGTAAGCGCGAGCGCATTATTCTCCTGCACAAAATAGTTATTCTACAGTCCCACATTACATCCCCCACTGTTTTCACAAGTTGTACAGCACCCCGTACCAGGCGGACCCATCGCTTGAACCTTGTTCCCCTTAAACCATCCCTGGGTTGGTTTAGGGTTGCCTTCTTCCCCCATGCCATTGAAGTTTGGAATAACCTTTAAGCATCCTTGCGTGAATTGCCTCTTGATCAATTTGTTATTCAATTACGCAATTATATGTGTTAATCTTCCTCTGTTTTCAAAAATTAGGTACCCACTCCTGCTTTGTCTTGCTTATGCAAGATGGCAGTATTTCTAAATAAATAAACTCTAAAGGTAAGCCATTTAATTTTTATTTAGAGATTGTGAGAGATAAGTAGGCAATACGCGTGAACCACAGTATCAATAGAAGCTGCAATGTGTTTCCTCGACTAATCCATGCCAAATTGTACAAACATCCATGCACCATACTTTTTATTCCCATGATGATGATTTATTGCCATCCCCTTTGAAACAGGGTGGTGACAAATAGTTACCTAACGTGCTTTAGTTACGTGAGGTATGTTATACATTACTTGTATGTTATACGTGCTTTTCATTCTAGCACTTTAGAGCGCAGCTTTGTGGCGCCCGTGACTCCTGCCAGCGTCAGCGTTGTCCCTCGTAACCGAGCGAACGAGCGCAGCGAAGAATGAAAGCGAACGCGGAGCGGGAGATGAAAGACGGCGATAGAGAACAGAGCGTGAGGAGCACAGCGGTGAAGGAGGGTATGGCGAAAGCGTGAAAAAAAAGCACTGCTCCGTCGCGACTGCTGTATGTTTTTTTTTGACGTGAGGGTGACGCGACGGAGCGTTTGGCGGCTGTGTGAATGAGGCCAGACTTCGGCGATTCTCCCGCCGCCTCCGCTCGGCAGCGCTCGCCGCTAGCAGACGACAGGGCGCGGAAGGACACATTTAAGATGTGTTCGCGCTCCTGATTGGTCAAAGAGGCTTGTACCACAGAGAATGCCTGTACCCCCCCTCCCCCAGTGCCGCACGGAACGACTGCAACTGCAAACATGGACCCGCGTTTACTATACATAATGAAATCATTCCACACGGCCACCGCTATCATTGGAGCCAACTGAAGTGACCGCGTCGCCTAATGGCTATGTTATACAGCCCCCATAGGTACTCTGGATGACTGTAGGCTTCTCCTCTGAACAGTGCTTGAACATTCCTGTTAAACGTAGGGCATATGAAGCATTACAAGGAAACAAATCGATGACGTGAGTCTTTTAATTTAAATTTAAAGCAGATTCAATTTCAGTTTATTAAAAGCACAAATGAAGCATTAGGAACAACCAAGTAGTTTCTTCACATGCAAAGGGCTCTTGAGAAAGTGGGAATGATCGCTGTACAGCCTGTAAAAAAAGATCCTCGCCCTTTCTACTACCTGAAGATGGTCGAAAATCGACGCCGTGTTAGTTACACGGAGTGTTAGGAGTGTTACATGTGCATGTGTTGCACGTGATGCAATTGCGTAAACACAGGTAAACACAGATTTACAACAGGAAGTTATATTGAAAGGTTGCGAGGCGAGAACAGGCAGGGACTTCCGACGCTACTCGACGATTGTCCAGTTCTCTAGTCGAAAACTGCCGAGCCGCAGCCAGAAGCATCGGCAGCAGTCATAGACTAGACAGCCTACATGCAATTGCCATTTTAGGCGTTGCATGTTGGCTCGCTATCATGGACACCGCGCGCGTTCGGCAAGAACGCGGTGAAACGCGGAGGGCGTCGGCAGCAGCACTGCACGTCATCCGAAAGGGCGCGCCGCACAGATACACCTTCTCTTATCGCCTCTTCTTCTCGCGCCCAGCGCGGCCTCTGATTGGTCGCTTCCTCCCCCAGCATGCCTCTTCTCCTCTGCTATTGACGTGACCTGCCCTCCCGCGGCGCTGCTATCATCCTCTCCTGGTGACGTGACCTGTATGACGTCGGACAGACTTCGAAAGGTCGACTAAGAACAGCTCCGCTGTTAATATGGCTACCTAAGCGACGAAGCCTGCTCCACTACGCAAGTTCTCATGTTATACTATACCCGTGGGGGTGAAAATTCACCATACTATTCCGGCAATTTTATGTTTATTTGGGAGCACTTAATGTTTTGAAATATTCGAAAAGTATTTGAAAAACATTCGCATTTACAAATACTGAATAATACTTCACAATTGGATCCGTTATTCGAAAGTTTCGAATATTCGCGCACCCCTAATTGTATTGCTTTTTTGCCGGCGACTGTTTTTTACCGGACAGTCGCTATTATCAAATTATTGCTCAGCGCAAGACGTGCCTAGAGTGTCCGAAGCTTCTCGAGTGTTGACGCCGATTCCATAGCAAAGACCTTCGTCTAATCAGAGTGCGCGCCAGACGCGAATAATGTTGT
The DNA here is from genome assembly GCF_013339745.2 of Dermacentor silvarum. NCBI lineage: Eukaryota > Metazoa > Arthropoda > Arachnida > Ixodida > Ixodidae > Dermacentor > Dermacentor silvarum. The sequence continues at coordinate 166,191,370 of NC_051154.1, forward strand.
ACCAACGCTTTCTAGATGACAGCTCTGTGCACTCGGCATTACGACGTCATGCCACTTGGACTGAAATTTCCATTGGCGTGACGAAAGCGGTGACGTCAAAATCATCGCGGCTCACTCGGAAGCATCCCCATCAGGTTCTATGGCAGTCGGGCAAGGTAGCATGACGTGATCGGGATTGAAGTGCGGCGACCTTGTGCTATCTATCGTCGGGTACAACTTTAAAAGACAGGAGGAGGCCCCGCCCAGTCGACCGAAGCGCAGCAGCCCCTTCCTCCGCGACTAAAGAAATATTCCCACTCAAAAAATTGTGACTGCTTCTAAAACACGTATTTGTCGGTTTAAATAAGATTTGTGTATCTTGACGAGTGGTTTGGTAAAACTATCATGATGGAAATGCTACCGCACATGCCGGATCGCGAGAGAAAAATAACTCCGTGCCTTCTACAACGCTGTGCGTCGTCTGCTGCAGAGCAAGATCGACGGCACCGGGCGTAGCAGTCGCTGGCTTAATAGCATAAGATTCATATATACTTTTTGTGTGTTTGCACAACCTTATTTTTTATGTGTTGGGCTTATTTTTAATTAATATTTTTTTTTCTTTTTTTCGCGGTTGCGAACCTGCGATCTCGAACGATCGCGAACGATCGCGCGCGGCATTCCGTGCCAGTTTTCCGCCATGGAGCCCAGCGAGGTGACATCGGAACGCGATCCTTTGTTGCCGAACGAGCCTTGTGTCGCCTCGATGACCACACCACCAAGGAGCCTCGGACAAAACAAGAGCGGCCACATCCTGAACAGCGATTCACGCAACATGATCTTCCACTGCTACACGTTTTGGCGTAACAGGCAGCCTGAACGCAGCGTGGAGGACACGAGCAAGTTTGTCGCCGACATGCTTGGTGTAAGCGAAAGGACTGTGTTCAGGGTGAGGCAGGAAGTTAAAGCTTCGCATTTTTCGGGTGGCAAACTGACGACGCCCTCGCGAAAGCGCCCGCGCAATGCGGAGAAGAGGAGACGCAGCGCGAAGCTTGACAGCTTCACGTTGTGCGCGCTGAGATCATGTGTGCACGATTTCTTTCGCCGCAACGAGATACCGACGGTCGAGAAGGTAGCTACCGAGTTTTCAGAGCGTATGGAACTACCATCACTAAGACGGTTTACTGTGCGTTGCCTGCTTGCCGAGATCGGCTTCAAGCACGAAAAGAGAAGCCGCAACTCGCGGCTTATCGACCGGGATGACATCACCGATTGGCGGAATCGCTACTTCCGTGACGTGGAGCGCTACCGGGCGGAAGGCCGAAAGATCTTCTACCTGGACGAGACATGGTGACGGCGGGACACACTCGGTCGATCGTGTGGACAGACACCGTGGTGCAGAAGCGCGGACGCCTGTTCGCTCGAGCAAATGGCCTGACGACGGGTCTAAAACAACCTTCTGGGAAAGGTCAGCGCCTGATCGTGACGCATATCGGCAGCGAGGATGGTTTCGTCGACGGCTGCTTGGATGTATTCAGAGGCCAAAAGACAGGCGACTACCACAAAGGAATAGACGGCAATCGCTTTGAGGGCTGCTTCAATCACGTTCTGCAGAAGTTGCCAGCTGGTAGCGTCATTGTTTTAGACAATGCACCTTACCATAGCCGGCGAGAAGAGAAATTGCCGACGACATCCTGGAAGAAGGAAAAGATACAGGAGTGGCTCCCAAGCAAGAACATCAATTACGGTGAAAGGATGTAAAGAAGCAGCTGCTTGAGCTGGTGGCATCTGTAAAGTCACGCTTTCTGAGCTACATCGTAGACAACACAGCTGTAAAGGCCGGTTGCTTTGTACTCAGGCTCCCGCCGTACCACTGCGAATTTAATCCCATTGAGCTTGTGTGGGCCAAGGTCAAAAATGGCATCGCTGCGGACAACAGAGACTTCAAGCTGTCCACGGTCGACGTCATCTTGAGGGAGAAAATCAAGCAGGTAACGGCGGAAGACTGGAGGAAGAGCATTCAGCATGTGATGGACTTGGAGGCAGAGTTCAGACTTGACACGTCTGGGAGTGAGCACATTCAACCCATCATCGCCCAGCTGGGTGAAGATGACACTGAAGAAAGCGACTGCGAACTGTCTGGCATTGAGCCACTCGACGAAGCATAAACGCTTCTTATTAACAAAAGAACAGCCCTCATTGGGGCTGCCAAAATTTTGCCGGTGGGTTCGCAACAGCCAACCATCCATTCCTTGACCTCTCAAATAAATAATCAGTTCCATTTATGGCATATTCCTTAGAATAGAAGCTCAATTCTGATAAGCAACGTCCTGCACACATTGTGCTCGATTTAAGAAGTGCTGGCATATCTGAATTGTGCTCGATTTAAATGCTGGCATATCTGAATTGAAACACTATTGTTAATCCTGATTATCGTTGGCGGGCTCAAAATGCTCATTCAGGCAGCCATTCATGTGGTCGCATTGTTTATTTTGTTATCTGGCTCACACAAGTAAAGCGATTAAGAGAACAAATATAAGACATTATTAGCTTAGTGAGGCCCAAAATGCTCATTCAGGCAGCCACCGTCGAGTTTGACGTGCCCCATAGTGAAATAGCAGTAGTCAGAGCACTCTTTATGGTTACGTTAGCAGTCTGCACTGGAAATCGCAGTCATGTCATAGCGAGTGGTGGTGAAATAGCAGCAGATAACATGAAACTGACAGCCACTGTCAGCAGCTTGAATGCCAAAGCACATTCATGTGGCTGCATTGTTTATTTTGTTATCTGGCTCACACAAGTAATGCGATTAAGAGAACAAATATAAAACATCATTAGCTTAGTGAGGCCCAAACTGCTCATTCAGGCAGCCACCGTCGAGTTTGACGCGCCCCATAGTGAAATTAGTCGGAGCACGCTTTATGGCTCCGTTAGCAGTCTGGACTGAAAATTGAAGTGTTGTCATAGCCAATTTTCAATTTATTAATCTGACTCGAGCAAGTAATGCGAATGCAAGCACAATTATTAACGTAACTTTGCTAGCATTTTTGTCATATTTACGTACTGCAAAAATGCTCAGTAAAGTTCAATGTGTTTTAGTGAGTCACTTTGTTCATTACAAGCCGTAGGCAAAGTGACGGACAGATTCAGACAGTGATATTGGGGAAGTAATAAATGGTGAAAGTTGCAAAAGCTCTCACCACACTGCTTTGCTGGACTCCATTCACTAGAAAACTGCATTTGTAATGATGAAAGCGTCATGACAGAAAATGATACCCCACTGCACAATGTTATATATGTGTTCCACTACATGTGACGGGCAGCAAAACCATCTGTTTATTAAGACTGAATGCAACAACATAGCAAGGTGCTGTTTCACAATATGGCACCTTTTCATGTGCACTTCTGGTAAGCTACCGTATGCACTGATGCATAAACACATTAACAGGGGAAAGAGATGAAGTAACTGTGCAAGCCACGTGATGCTTTTAACATTTTGTATCTGTCAATGTTTCTGTTGTCACAGCTGATAGAACTTTCTTTGGTGCAAGTTGACTAATCACGTTGCAGCAACAGCACAAGAAGCAAGGTCAGAATAGTAGGAGAAAACTAAGCAAGGTGGCAGGCTGAGGAGGCAAGGTAGACAAGAGAGAATGGCTTTAATGACATCGAAGAGACCACCCCTGCTATTCACAGGACCTGGTGCTTTGAATGAGACGAGTTAATGAAATTGTCGAAAGTCGTGGCTGCAGCATGCTTACAAGAACAAATGCAAAAATAAAAGGATAGAAATAGGAACAAATACATACACGCACGGAAGAACTCACATATTCACACACATGAACACAAACGCGAGCACGAAAACTAAGATATAAAATACAAAAAAGGGGCAAAATAACAAATATACACAAACACACAAGAAAACACGCACACATTTAACGCACACGCGAGTAGAACTATTAGGAGTCAGTTCACAAGCAGCTGTGCCTACTTTGTCGTACTTTTTTTAATGTACACATTGGCTCTGTTGCCTTCACTGTCATAGGAATTTTATTGCGATAGCAATTATATGGACACTCAAAAGCAGATTTCTGCCGTCGGCGTCGCCGTCGCCGTCGCCGTCACCGTCGCCGTCGCCGTGAGGTTCCGTATGACGTCATTTGGAGAAGAAATCGTCGCCGCGCGCCGAACGCTGCATGTGCGAGTGAAAGGGCGCGAGGGGCGCCTCTTTCACGGGGAGTGAACGCACGGCGGAGAACAAACGCGCGTTCTGCGCCGTGCTCGCTTAAGGGCTGCAGAAGTAGGCGTCTCTGTTCTCCTTCACAATCACCATGTATGTAGAGCAAACGCGCCTTCTTCAGACGAGCGAGAGGCCGTGGGGGAGGGGGAGGGAAGGGAGGCGACGTTTAGCTGCGGAACGCAGTGCCTATTTATATCAGAGGCTCCGGCAACAGTCACCTACGCCGCACGCATTTTGAGCGAACGCGGGCAAAACGCCGTTGGCGTCGACAACAGTTCTGCGTGTTGCCGATGCTGCTGCATGTCCAAGTTTATACAGCTGATAAAGCTAATATCATTACTCCGTATAGCTCTCTACAAGTTTGCTATCGCAATTGATGCTTCGCCTTTCAGGTGAAACTGCGACAACTTTTTTTAGTAGCGACACATCACGACAAAGCGCAAAGCTGTGTTGTGGGAAAGCAACTCGAGCGCTGACAGCACAGCTTATGCGCGATTGTGTCACAGCAGGCTTTCTACAGCTGGCGCGTGCAGTGAGCGAAGAGTTGTAAGCCACACAGCGACGCGAATTCATGCCAAGCTCCCTTGCAACGGCACCAGTGTATCAGTCATAATTTTAAATTAGCATTCAGGCTGACTTAATGTTAAGGAAACAAACACTGCTTCCAAACGCCTGACCGTTAACAATCCAATGACATTCGCTCAAGCAGCGCGTGTTAGTCACTGATTGTTGGCATTGGTGGAAAGCAATCGATCGACGGTGCTACACAACACTCGAACGACGCCGCTAGACGCTCAGCTATCTTATCACACTGCTGCCAATGATCGGTCGTTTGCACGCTGAGCTGGCAGCAACGAATCTTTGCGTTGGAGGTTGCTTCCAAAAATCTTTTCTGTTGAGAAACTCGCAGGTTGGTTTCATCCGCGCACGCTTTTCTCATTTATCCTGATAATGGTTTTGCTCCATCACTTCACCACGTCCAACGAGAAACGCAGGGGCACAGTACACAAACACACCCGCCGCTCACAGTAGGTACCAGACATTGGCGAACTCTCCTCGTCGTAACTTCACTTAGGAGCAAAACAAAACACCACGGAACAAACACGTACGATGTTTGTTTGCAGAGGTATGCCGCCGCGGGATCTTGTTTCCACACGAAGCGCAGTGCAGCGCCACCGATGTTCGCTGCAATCTTTCTTCGCCGGCTCACGGCTCAGAACAAACGCACACGGTACAAATTGTGCATCGTAAGCTCATAATAATATTTCCGTCATGACAGACCACCACAAACAATTCGAATTCACTCTGACGAAGGGAGACGCACAGAGCTGACGCGACTCGGTCCAGTTCGAAGCGAGGGCGGCCATGTTAGGCATGTTCTCCGCCGGCGGGGACACCGGCCGTCAGGATCATGACGTCACCTGAAGTGCGCGCCTATTGGTGCCGGCTCGTGTCCATCCGCCTTTGAGGAGCAAATGCCGCTGTCTTCTAAAGTTGTATCCGACTATAGGCAGCGTTGGTCGTACTATAGGAGGTTATGGTCGTACAGTCTCGAATGTATATGCGAGCACCAACGATCACTCTAGAATGCACGCTGATGGATTCAAGCTATCATTTCAGATAACAGATAACGTGCTGCCGCTGTCGCTGTGCTTTTGAGTATTGCTTGCTTTCATGGGCACAAGTTTGCACAAGGGCACAAGGTTGCATCTGCATTTAACCCCTTCTTCCTAGACAATGTATGCTTATTAAATAATAAGTAAATTGCAGTGAAGAAAGGGACGATGCAGTGGGGCATCCTTACCAGCGCTGTCTCTCCAGCGCATCGCTCGGACTACGCCGCTCGCGCTCGCGGTTCCCTGAACTGATCGGACGGTCAGCCCTAACGCTTGCGTGCAATAAACGCCTTTACAAGTGGTGGAGAGTGCTACGCTCGAACGCATCCTGGAGCTTCGATCCCGTACCCTCTTTTAAGCCATGTCTCAGGACGCACCTCAGCCGACGACCCAGCAAACGCCTCCTACACCCTCCGTCGTGTGCTCTGGTCTACCTCGCCACAAGGATCCTCCTGTTTTCAGCGGCACAGACGACAACGACGTGGAGGACTGGCTGTCCACGTACGAGCGAGTAAGCGTCGTCAATAAATGGGACGATGCCGCGAAACTAAGCACTTTACCTCGCCGGCGTGGCAAGCCTTATAACAACCACGAGACGCAAATTCCTACATGTTCCGCGTTCAGGACCTCGTTATTAGCTGTGTTTGGTCGTCCCGCTGCGCGCAAGGTGCGAGCAAAATCCCGCTTGCGAGAACGAGCCCAACAGCCAGGAGAGTCCGTCAATAAAACGAGGCCATTGATCTGCTGTGTTGTAATAGAACTTTATTTCTTTTTCCTTTTTTTGTCCTGGTGTATGATGGCATGATCGCCAGTATCGCGCGCGCACTCAAGAGAAAAAAAAAAAACGAAAGGTACGTGCGGCAGTTTTGTGGATCTTTCGTATGATTTTCGTATTGTACTTCAAGAAATGATTTCTACATTCATTTTGCATGACGTTACAGCTTACTCATATTGTAGTGAACGTACGTATGTGAATAAATGAATAAAGTTGAAACATAATGTACAATCATTTTGTGTTCTTAGTTTGACAAAAGTTGATCTTAAAGTACCACAAAAACGGACAAGCTTCTGTAATGACGATGAAGTTACATATTTTTTTTTCTGAAGAAAGTACGTCGCATTCTGCCTGTCACAGTAGCATAAGCATTTCATCCCCAATATCAGAAAAGAAAGGTTCATTACAACTAAAAATTCACGCTATTATGATACGTAAAATTATTCTCTAAACATAGCGAAAATATCAATAACACGGATATTAAATTATGCACATATCGTTTTTTTTCAACGCCACATAACTATAGAATATGCATAACACAGGTTACACGTTTAAGTGAACCGGTGAGCCGTTCAAATGAACCGGTTCATTTCAGTGAGTTGAGCCGTTCCGAGCCGCTCACTGAAGTGAGCCGTTTTGCCCATCTCTAGCTTAAAGTGTTCGAAGCTCAGAATTTAACATTATGTCTCCTAAAGCACTACCAGTATGAAACTGTTTCTAATTGCTTTGTTTTTATAGGCTAGCTGCCTGATTTGCAGGCACATTGTGAGAGAGTATGTTTTCTTCTTCTTTTGTTTGAGTTATTTTGTTGAAGGTTGTCCTTTTTAGTTCAGAAATGTTTTCCTGCCACCTCACGCGATACTCCAACTGGAGCCTATGAGGTATGTGTATAAATAAATAAGTAAAATCCTGAGGCATGCAACAAACCATACAAATCAGTCCCTAAAAAGCCATAAAGAGGATCTATTATTTTGAGCAGCTACCTCAGTCATACTGTGCTCACTGGCGCACTGACAAAAACCATTGCAGCAGTAAAGCACTACCTAAGCTTTTCCCTTTCAGCATTTTTAACTCTCATATGCTGTCTTCTCCAAATCGTGTTGAGTGCATCTGGAATGTTTCGGCAATTGTTTTTACCTCAACCATTATGCAAATCAATCACGCAAAGGTTCGGCTTGTTGATTGTTGCTTATTTATACCTAGCCTGATTTGTGGAGTTGAAAAAATTAAATTATGGGGTTTTACGTGCCAAAACCAGTTCTGATTATGAGGCACGCCGTAGTAGGAGACTCCAGAAATTTTTACCACCTGGGGTTCTTTAACGTGCACCTAAATCTAAGTACACGGGTGTTTTCGCATTTCGCCCCCATCGAAATGCGGCCGCCATGGCCGGGATTCAATCCCGCGACCTCGTGCTCAGCAGCCTAACACCATAACCACGGCGGGTGATCTGTGGAGTTGACTGTATGCTTTCTTTTTTTGCATACCTGCCATGGTTGCTTGGTGGCTATGGCGTTAAGCATCTAAGCACGAGGTCTCGGGATGAAATCCTCGCCATGGCGGCTGCCTTTCTAAGGGGGTGAAATGCGAAAACACCTGTGTACTTGGATTGAGGTGCATGTTAAAGTACCCCAGGTGGTCCAAATTATTCCGGAGTCCCTCATTACGGCCTGCTTCATAATATGACTGTGGTTCTGGCATGTAAAACCCCATAAAGTAATTTAATTTTTTACACAAAAATTAAGGAGGTTTTAATGATGTCAGCTTTTCACATTGCTGCATAACCACAAGTTTGTCGTAATAATTGAACAAATGTCATTAGTCTTCTGTAAAAGCAAACTGTTGTCTTGTACAGCAGCTCGAATAAGCCATTTTCAGTGCAATAGCAGGCTTAGGATGTTGCTAGAAAATTGTGTCGCATAAGGATGTGCTGCATCGGAAGGCACATTTCTTGCTCATTGTATCCATTGTAGCATTATCTCGTCTCTATGGCCCTTTCAATGGTATTCATTACGCCGTAGTGGGGGACTCCGGAAATTTGGACAAACCTGGGTTCTTTACCCTTATTTTCCTAAAGGAGTGATAATAATAGTCTTTTCACCGCTCGTTATGGTCCCTATATCGGGACCCCATTTGTTTTACCAAGAATGCCCAGTTGTCTTGT